>NC_026004.2:88934099-89014178 GCF_000442705.2 Elaeis guineensis | reverse complement strand
AAGCCCTTCTATAGTTCAACATAGAATATACTTAGAGGAAGAAGCTAAACCAACAAGAGAAGCCCAAAGAAGGCTTAATCCAGTTATGAAGGATGTAGTTAAAAAGGAGATTCTGAAACTCCTAGATAGTGGAATAATTTATCCTATTTCTGATAGCTCTTGGGTAAGCCCAGTTCAAGTAGTACCCAAGAAATCTGGGGTAACAGTGGTCCAAATGATGCAAACGAACTTATCCCAACTAGGACCCAAACGGGATGGAGGGTCTGTATAGACTATAGAAAGTTGAATGCTGCGACAGGAAAGATCACTTTTCTTGCCATTTATTGATCAAATGTTGGAAAGACTAGCCGGACAAGAGTTTTACTGTTTTCTTGATGGATACTCCGGTTACAACCAGATCCCCATAGCCGCTGAAGATCAAGAAAAGACTACATTCACCTGTCCCATTTGGTACTTTTGCCTATAGACGAATGCCCTTTGGACTATGTAATGCACCGGCAACCTTTCAGAGATGCATGATCAGCATATTTTCAGATATGATAGAACGATTTCTAGAAATTTTTATGGATGACTTTTCTGTTTTTGGTCTAACCTTCTCCGAGTGTCTGAATCACCTGCAATTAGTTCTAGAACGATGTAAGGAGAAGCACCTAGTTCTCAACTGGGAAAAATGTCAGTTTATGGTCAAACAGGGAATAGTTCTTGGCCATGTCATTTCTAAAAAGGGGATTGAAGTGGACAAGGCCAAAATAGATCTAATTGCAAGTCTTCCACCACCTAAATCTGTAAAAGAAATACGTTCATTTTTAGGTCATGCTGGATTCTATAGAAGGTTTATTGCCAACTTTAGCAAAGTAGCACGTCCACTGACTAATCTTTTGGCAAAGGATACTAAATTTGAATTTACTCATGAGTGCTTGAAATCCTTTGAATTTCTAAAAAATGCACTTGTATCAGCTCCAATCATTCATCCTCCTATCTGGTCTGAACCATTTAAATTAATGTGTGATGCGTCCGATCATGTTGTGGGCGCAATCTTAGGTCAACGAATAAATAAGTTGCCTAGAGTGATATATTATGCAAGTAAAACCTTAAATGATGCGCAGCTTAACTACACCACAACTGAGAAGGAGTTCCTTGCCGTTGTCTTTGCTTTAGAGAAATTTAGATCTTATTTGGTTGGGACCCACACCATTATTTACACCGATCACTCAGCCATTAGACATCTCCTAGCAAAGAAGGATGCCAAGGCACGTTTAATCAGATGGATTTTGCTCCTTCAAGAATTTGACCTAGAAATTAGGGACAAGAAAGGCACTGAGAACGTTGTAGCAGATCATTTGTCCCGAATTCCAGTTGCACCATCTAGTGAACCACCCATCAATGAATCTTTCCCAGATGAGCAACTCATGTCTTTGTCTACTGAACCTTGGTTTGCTGATATTGTAAATTATTTAGCCATAGGCAAGATACCTTCTCATTAGACTAAGCAGGATAAATATAAATTCTTTGCCCAAGTGAAGTATTTCATTTGGGATGATCCTTATCTTTTTAAACAATGTCCTGATCAAATTATTAGAAGGTGTATCCCAGATAACGAAGTCATGAATATTTTATCTTTTTGTCATGATCAAGCATGTGGGGGTCACTTCGCGTCTAAGAAAACTGCTGCTAAGGTTCTCCAATGTGGTTTTTATTGGCCCAATTTGTTTAAGGATGCTCACGAATATTGTAAAAATTGTGCTCAATGTCAGAAAAATGGGCCGAATCACCAAGCGACACATGATGCCACTCAACCCAATCTTGGTAGTTGAAGTTTTTGATGTTTGGGGGATCGATTTCATGGGACCATTTCCAAATTCCTTTGGAAATGAATATATTCTAGTAGCAGTTGATTATGTTTCAAAATGGGTAGAAGCAATTGCATGTAGAACACCCGATAGCAAAATGGTCATTAAGTTTCTTAAAGAAAATATTCTCTCCCGTTTCGGTATTCCTAGGGCAATCATTAGTGATCGGGGAACCCATTTTTGTAACCGACCTTTTGCAACATTGATGAAAAAGTATAATGTCACCCACAAATTGGCCACACCATATCATCCTCAAACTAGTGGGCAAGTTGAAGTGTCAAACCGACAAATCAAACAGATCCTGGAAAAAACTGTTAATGCCAATAGAAAGGATTGGTCTTTAAAATTAATTGATGCACTTTGGGCATACCGAACCGCTTTCAAGACCAATCTAGGAATGTCTCCTTATAGGATTGTGTTTGGTAAACCATGTCACTTGCCTATTGAGATAGAACACAAAGCCATGTGGGCCATCAAACAACTAAATACAAATTTGAACGATGCTGGAAACCATAGGAAGCTTCAATTGAATGAATTAGAAGAACTTAGAAATGAAGCCTATGAAAATGCAAGGATATACAAGGAACGAACCAAAGCATTTCATGATCAATCAATTATAAGAAAAACTTTCAATATCGGACAAAAGGTGCTCTTATATAACTCTAGATTACATCTGTTTCCAGGAAAGCTTAGGTCTAGATGGACAGGACCATTTTTAGTAAAGGAAGTTTTTTCACACGGAGCTGTTGAGATTGAAAACCCAAGTAATGGTGTTATCTTTAAAGTTAATGGTCAACGATTAAAACCATTCTTGGAATTACCTGTCAAGACTGTTGAAGATGCCATGGTTCTTTATGAACCAACTTATTCTGATTAAGTTGCTTCGAGGTTTGGTCTGGCTGAAGACATAAAACTTAGCGCTTCTGGGAGGTAACCCAGCTTATTTAATTTCTAATGCTTTCTTTGTTTTCAGTTTGCTTAGGACAAATAAATTAGATAAACTCCATTGGGGACAATGTCGGTCAAGTTGAGGGGAGAGCTTGAACAAAATCAGGTGTTATCATTTCCTTTTCCTTCCACTATGAGTTATTTCTTGCATTTAATATATTATGTAAAAAAAAAATAAAAAAAAAATAAAAATATATATATATATATATATGAAATAAATTAATCTATAAAAGAAATAAGAGTAAGTTAGAAAGTATTTGCTAATGTAGTGAGTCACGGAGAAGATTAGCTGGTTAGACTCTTGGTGGCTTAGGTCATTTAAAGACTATTAGCACTTCCAATTGCACATGCACACTAACAAGGTAAAGTAGGTGTTAATTGTAAGGCCAATTAAGGATTTGAGTATTATTTAAATTAGATAATTTTTCTACACCCCAATTGAAGAAATTTGAATTTAAGGAAAGAGCTACCTGCCTGAAATAAAATGCAAAACACAGAGTAAATGTGGATTGCCCTAAGCCTAGTAACCGGGTCTCTTCACCTAAGTCAAGTGTTGAGATTCGCGTCAAACGGTGGTGGGAAGGCCAGGATGCTCAGCAAAAAAAAAAAAAAAAAAAAAAAAAAAAAAAAAAACAGTGTGAAAGCTACCTTAGTTCTTTGTTTAATCTGGGGTGTATAGAAAATTAATCGAACTAAGTTATGAAAAATGATACAATTGGCCTGTACAAGTTAATACTGAAATACTAAGTTAGTTATCACTCACACAAGTGCTATAAAACTTTAAGTGTACTCTAAGAAAGCTTCTAAGTAGACTGACTACCGATTCTAATTCAAAGCTCATTACTTAGTAATACTAGAAAACTTCTTGAATTTCGATCTTAAATTAATTTGCAAAGGAAGGATCTTTTTGGAATATGATCTTATTTTGGTACATTGCTAAGGGACTAGCAATGATTAAGTTGGGGGGTGTGATTTATGTCACAAATTGACATAAAAAGTATCAATTAATATCTAAATTATCTAACTTTATTAAGAAATTGATACTTGTTATTATATTTTGCAGAAGAAGAGATCATCAATAGAAAGAACAAGGAAAGAGGATTCCAACGGCGCAAATTTTATGCAAAACGGAGTTAAATTGACCCAGGAATTGAAGAATGAAGAAAGAAGACTCAATTGGGTCAAACCCGAGTCAAATCAGATCAAAATTGGTCAAAAATCAACTGATTTGGTGATCTGGTTAGCCGCCTGGTCCACAGCAACAGGCGCATGGACCATGGACCCATCGGCGCACCATAAACCCCTAAAACCTCTTAGTCCCACATCGGAAGTTTTGAAAACCTTATAACCCCCAAATGCCTATAAAAAGCCCCCAAAGGCCCTTGTTTTATGTATTCTTCCTTCCGATCAAGCTTGTAACCCTAGATAGTGGGGTTTTTAGCTCTCTTTTCAAGCCTCGAGCTTTGAAGTTTTTGTAATAAATTTTTTTTATATATAAAATCTTATTTTTATGCAATTTCATCTCTTTACATTATGCAATTTATTTTCTTGCAATTAGGATAGTTTAATTTATGCAATTTAATTTTATGCAATTAGGTTAGTTTAAATTATGCAGTTTAAATTTATTAGGATAGTTTAATTTATGAAATTAGGGTAGTTTATTTTTTTGTATTTAAATTTTGCAAGTAGATTTAGATCATGTCTAGCTAAGCATCCCTTCTAGGGTTTGCGATGAAGCTAGATCATGAGTAGAGATTTACATAGGGTTCTTTCTTTTTCTTAGGGTTTCTTTTTCTTCCTCTTTTGCCAAGAATTTTTGATGAACTACAGTTGGGTCAGAGTCCCTTCATAGTTCATGCTTGATTCAGTGCATAGGAGGAGAAAACCCTAAGGGATCCTAGTTACTACTCCCCTGTAAAGAATCTTGATGGGTTATCGTTGGGCCTTAGTCCCTTCATAATCTATGCTTGGGAAAGACAAGAGGAGTAGTCGTTAGGATCAATAAGAAAAATTTTAGGTAGAATTCCCTAATCTAGATCTAGTGGATTCAAAAACCCTAGATCCTTAGTCTTATTGTCTTTAGCAAACAACTTTCGACTTTCGATTTTTGTTAAAGCTCACTTGAGCATAGATTTGAAAATCATTTTTAAAACCAAGTCTCTGTGGGATCGACCCGTACTCGCTGGTCGTGCTACTCTGCACACCGTGCGCTTGCGGTTTTATTTACAAATTTTAAGATTTGAACATCAGAAAGCTTCTGTGTGGGAGAAAATTCATGAGAAGTTGTTTCTCGTGAATTCAAATGGGCGCAGATAAGTGAGGTGGCGCAGGGAGATGAGGTCAAAGTGGTTTCAACCTAATTGAGCCAACCTAATCACAATAGGTTAGGCACAATTAGACTAAGTTAAACCCAACTTAATTAGGCTTAATTAGGCTCAATAAAATCTTAATCAAATCAAGAATTGACTAAGTCCAACCCCTAATCAGATCAGGGACCAAACCACCTTGGCGATTAGGTCAACACTTAACCTAATCGGGTCAAACCCAACTAAATCCAATTCAATTGGACTTGATCCAAAAATAATTACTCAATCAAATTGAGTTAATTAGTGATCAAATCATAAATTAAACCTCTCATAAATACTGAGTCTAAATCCGATGGGCAATCGGGCATCAGAGTCCATCGATATGAAACCCTGATCAAAAAGTCCCAAACCAGTGGGACTCTTGACCCCGATATCCAAAATGTGTGAAACTCGTGATTAGAGAATCCTGATTCTCGATCACAGAGTTTCAGACATGTAGGACTCAAAGACCATGAGCATTAGGACTCTTCACCAGCCATCAGATCAGATAGGAATCTCTAATGTGTGTGACCTCGCAGGTTCGAACCTAAGTCAGTAGCACAGGAACCAATTTCTGTACTAATCGAAGTGACCATCTAGCAATGGTACCCGACATCTGGATAGGTCGAATAGTCACAATCGCAACACTCAGAACCTACATGAATATGGTTATTGTATAATTCATCCTTTTGATCCCTGTGTTTAGGATGACTCAGGGTTAAACTGTCAACCCTGATTAGATCATCCGAATCATGCTCAACTCAAATAGTTCTGTGACTCCTCACTAGGACTACCCTAGCTAAGATTTTGTTAAATTGAAACACGTCTGTATATAGCTCCTGAACTGAAGTGGTCAATCCCATCTTGACACACGCACCGATAAGTCAAGTACTTGACTACACCCAGCAGCCTTCCGTCACTAAATTAAAAATTCAGGTAGTCCAGTGCCTAAGTGTAGTGAGTTACTTGCAAGTCACCGTGGCGGTCTCAGGTCGAAGGGACAGTTATATCCATATCCCATCTGAGCAAATCTTGATAGCAGAAAAAGCTCTGGAGTCGGTCATGTTCAGTGTAGATGTACCCTTACATCTCACCTGTATGCCATACCAGTGTCTCCACACTCCTTGGTTAAGAGGACAACCAACCCATATGGCACACAACGACCTATACTTGATAATCGTTGTTATCTTTGGTAACAATGTATCATTTGGTTGCGAACATATTTAAGGACTAAACGATAAATCCTCCTTTGTCGAATCTAAATAGTCCTAAAGACTTCATCACAACACAGGAGTTCATTAGAAGATGAAATAATTTATGATGAAAAATATCAAAATAATATTTATTTATTTATAATTCATATACTAATACAAGAAAGAGCACAATCGTCAACAGACTGACGATTGGCTTTGGGATACTATTTCTAACAATCTCCCACTTGGCCTAAAGCCAATCGATGCAGTATCTAATACCCATCTTCGACTTAAAGTCGTCGAACTCCTTCACCACAATATTTTTAGTGAATGGGTCGGTCAGGTTCTCCTTTCCATCGATCTTCTGAAGATCGACGTCACCTCGATCCATGATTTCTCGGATGAGATGGTAGCGGCACAGAATATGCTTCGTCCGCTGGTGTGCCTTCAATTCCTTCGCCTGAGCAATAGCTCCAGAGCTGTCATAGTAGAGCAGAACTAGATCAACAAGGGAGGGTGCTACTGTAAGATCGGTGATGAATTTTTTCAGCCACACTGCTTCTTTGGCAGCATCTGATGCAGCGACATACTCTGCCTCGCAAACTGAATCAGCCACTGTGTGCTGCTTGGAACTCTTCCAGCAGACAACCCCACCACTAAGGGTAAAAATAAATCCTGACACACTCTTGCTGTCATCATGATCAGACTGGAAACTAGAGTCTGTAAACCCTATAAGTCTCAAGTCTGATTCACCATAAACAAGCCACTGGTCCTTAGTATTTCTTAAATACTTCAGGATAGTTTTAACATCCTTCCAGTGATTCTCTCCTGGATCAGATTGGTATCTACTCACTACCCCTAGTGAGTATGCCACATCTGATCGTGTACATATCATGACATACATGATAGATCCCATTGCCGAAGCATATGAAATTCTATCCATACGCTCTCTCTCTTGAGGTGTTGTCGGACAATTCCTTTTTGAGAGAAAAATTTCATGGCCTATCGGTAGATAGCCTTTCTTGAAATTCTCCATGCTGAACCTCTTCAGCATAGTATCAATGTATGTGGACTGGGATAAGCCAAGCAACCTTTTAGATCTATCCCTATAGATCCTCATCCCTAGGATGTAGGAAGCTTCTCCCAGATCCTTCATGGAGAACTGTGACGACAGTCAAATCTTTATTCCCTGTAATGCAGGGACATCATTCTCGATTAAGAGAATGTCATCCACATACAATACAAGAAATACCACTACTGGACCATTAGCCCACTTATAAATGCAGGGCTCTTCTCCATTTTTAACGAAGCCATACGTCTTGATCGTCCTATCAAAATGTATGTTCCAACTCTGAGATGCCTGCTTAAGTCCATAAATGGACCTCTGTAGCCTGCACACCTTAGACTCATCTGTGGATGTGAACCCTTCAGGTTGTATCATATACACCTCTTCGTCCAGCTCTTCGTTTAGCAAAGCTGTCTTCACATCCATCTGTCAGATTTCATAGTTCAGATGGGCAGCTATCACAAGCATAATCCGGATGGATTTGAGCATTGCCACAGGAGAAAATGTCTCGTCATAGTCTATACCATAACGTTGACGATATTTTTTGACAACCAGACAGACTTTATAAGTCTCCACCTTTCCGTCTGTACCCCTCTTCCTCTTGAAGACCCACTTACACCCTATGGGTTTTACTCCTTCAGATGGGTCAACCAATGTCCACACATCGTTGACCTTCATGGACTCCATTTCGGATTTCATGGCCTCTAACCATTTCTCAGAGTCAGGTCTCTGCATTGCATCTATGTAGGTGATCGGATCCTTATCATTTTCATCAAGTTCGACAGGATCGCCGTCTCGGACCAAGAAACCATAGTATCTGTCTGGTTGACGTGATACTCTACCAGACCGCCTTAAGGGTGCAGGAACAATGGGCTTCGGATCTGATCTAACCAAATCTGGTTCAGGTTCAGCAACTTGTGTCGGCTTTTCCACCTGTCGAACTTCCTCAAGTTTGACCTTAGAGGCAACAGTCCCTTCACCAAGAAACTCCTTTTTCAAAAAGATTGCCTTAAGGCTGACAAATACTTTTTGCTCATCAGCTAGGTAGAAATAATACCCTTTGGTCTCTTTTGGGTACCCTATGAAATAACACTCGTTAGACCTAGGTCCAAGCTTGTCCGTAATTAAACATTTAACATAAGTCGGACACCCCCAAACCCTAAGGTGCGAGAGTATTGGCTTACATCCTATCCATATCTCATATGGCGTTTTGGTTACAGACTTACTCGGAACCCTATTTAGAAGGTAACAAGCCGATTCGAGCGCATATCTCCAGAGAGAGATTGGCAGACCAGCAAACCCCATTATGGATCGAACCATGTCCAACAAGGTCCGATTCTTCCTTTCAGACACACCATTATGCTGTGGTGTTCCGGGAGGAGTCCACTGAGAGAGAATCCCATTCTCCCTAAGATATGTCAGAAATTCATTGGAAAGGTATTCACCTCCTCGATCAGATCGAAGAGTTTTAATACACTTTTCAGTTTATTTTTCTACCTCATTTCGAAATAGTTTGAATATTTCAAACGACTCCGACTTATGCTTCATTAAGTAGACATACCCATACCTCGATAGGTCGTCTGTGAAGGTTATGAAGTAGAAATATCCACCTCTTGCACTTGAGCTCATGGATCCACATATATCAGAATGTATCAGACCCAAGAGTTCACTGGCTCACTCACCTTTTTCAGTAATAGATGATTTGGTCATCTTCCCAAGAAGATAGGACTCACAGGTTGGAAGTGATTCACAATCACCAACTTCAAGAATTTCTTCTTGAGCCAACCTATTTATCTTATTCTTATTGATATGACCTAGTCTACAGTGCCAAAGGTAGACTTTTGACATATTCTCTATTTTAGGATGTTTACCGGAGGTTTGAACCACATTAACAGGCTGTGATAGTAAGTAAATTCTATTATTTAGTTGTCCAACAAATATTGTAACACCATTCAAAATAATATTGCAAACATTTTTTTTTATTAAAAATTTATAACTGTACATGGCCAAAAGGCCTACAGAAATAATATTTAATAAAAAACTTGGATAATAGTGACATTCACTCAGAATTACATTACGAGAGTTGATTACAAGGTTCATGATTCCTAAAGCTAGAACTGGAACTTTGCTTCCATCTCCAACGTTCAGGAACCTCTCGCCTTCATCAAATCTCCTACTGACCTGCAGACCCTACATCGAATTACAGATATGATAAGGACTTCCGGTATCCAATACCCAGATAGTAGTATCACAAATGAAAAAGTTGCAAGGTGTTATCATATAATTACCTTGCTTCTTCTTCGGCCTGTTCAGGTCCAGGGAGGCAATGTATAGAGGATAGTTCCTCTTCCAATGCCCCTGCTTCTTGCAAAAGAAGCACTCCGCCTGGCTCTGGTCAGGCTTGCATTTCTTGGTCTGACCCTATGCAGACGTCCCAGCATGCGGATGCACTTTCTTCTTCTTCTTCTTCTTCTTCTTTCCTTTCTTAAAGGGTCAACATCCAGAAGAAGACCCTCCCACAACATTCACCGACTCTTTATGGAGCTGGTGGTCCTTCTCAAAGTTCTGCAGCAACCCCAACAAGCCGTGGTAGTTCACTGCAGACTTTATCATTCGAAAATAAGTAAGGAAGGGGAGGAAGGACTTGGGCAAAGAATTAAGGATCGCATCCTTACTGAGCTACTCGTGCAAGGAAAAGCCCAGTTTACTTAGGTACTCAATCATTTCGATCATGTACAGTACATGATCGGTGACTGAGGCTCCATCCCTCATCCGAGCATTGAAAATGGCACAACTAGTTTTATGCCTTTCAACATCGTTTGGCATGCCAAAGGAGTCATTCAACATTTGAAGCATCTCCTGCGGCTGGGCATTTTCGAACCTGCGACTAAACTCATCATTCATTGCCGCCAGCATTATGCATCGAATGGTGGTGCGGTCGTTGAGCCACTTCTAATAAGTGTCTCAGACCGTCCCTCTAGCGTTCGGGGCTGGCTCCTCAGGTGCCGGATCCGTTACTACATAAAGGATCCGTTCATGCTCAAGGACGATTTTTAATTTTCGATACCAGCTATCAAAATTAGGTCCCATGAGCTTGTCATTATCTAATAATGACCGGAGCGACAGGGTAGTGGCCATAGCTGCATAAAGAAAAATCAGACCTTTATTAGTACATAAATTATTAATACTAAAGACTTGGACTTTAGTTTAAAGTTTCTCTCAGTATTTTTATGAACTGGTAGCCTCAACCTCCAATTCGAGGAATTACTTTAATTCCTTAGTGGGTACTAGAATCCACACAGACTACACACGAGTCCAACTTTGGTTGGTCAACCCATGTGCATCTATGGGTAGGTTCATAACCAGTTATTTCTCTAAATAACTTCTAGTAATTAATTTTGCCCCAGAACCTAATCAGTAGGCTTTGGCCTCCATTGAAAAGATCTGGTTAGGTCTAACCATTAACATGACTTGATTTGATGAATCGGACCAATAAATGATCAGGCCTGACTTTGGCCGACCAACCTGACCACCATTAAAAAGACTCAACCAAATTATCATATTATGAATGATAATTCCATTAGTCAATAAGCATCAGGCCTTTGGGCCTCCAATGATTATTAAACTAATGGACTCATTATCACTTACTTAATGGGAGGCTATGACTTAGTTATCACTATAACTTAATCATTTTAGGGACTTAATAATTTTTGAGGATTTTTATTAAAGGATAGAAGAGAAGAAATTAACCAGTCAATTTCAATCCTCTCACTGACTTCACCAAGTCAGATTAAAAAAAATTTAATTAAAGCCGGCATTAGGAGTACTTAAATCAGTCACACTGATTTATCTAATGACATGGGTGAGCCCTAATCACCAAGTGATCTAATCAAAACCTAACTCACCAGGTTAGCCAGGTAAGTGAGATCAGTGGTGAGGATAAGCCATTAACTCATTAGAGATTGAATCAATGCGAGTAGCTCCCACTTAAAAATCACTAGTCAGACTGTCAAACTTACCTTAGACACCAACCGGTTCATTAGTTTTAATTTGATCAACTTAGTAAATAGAGTTCCACCGTGTAGCCATGAATTAAGTCTATCTTGGTCTAGTTAAAGACATGGACCCATTCAACTACAACTATTGAAGTTGAGTTTAGAGTGTCCTTGACCTAATCTAATTCAACTTTTGATTAGATTTGACCAATTACTCTAATTTAGTCTATTTTTTTAAGCTAACCTTAGGTCTAACCCAATTATGGACCTAATCCATCTAACCCATTGACCCACAAGTTTATGCAATTATCTTAGGTCTTAATTCACAATTCTAGACCAACTAGACAACACTTAATTTTTTTAATTAAGTATTTGGACTGATGGGTCGGGGTTTGACATTTCAAAAATAATTTTTAAATTTGAAAGGTTTTATTTTTTATTCACCAAATGTGTTGACTCATTTCACAAACGGATCAACACATTTCATAAACAGCAATCCTATTGCTAATTACATAACAGAAAATAACTCAATCAAAATAAATCATGAATATTTCTTTAGATCTAATCTAACATATTCATGATAAATTTTATAATTCAACCTTTACAATAAAGTCCTTTCACTGATTCATCTGCATGGGATATAATCGCATCGGTACCCCTACCGCCATAGGAGAATCCCATCGAATGGGAGGAGAGGGCCTTTAAACCCATCTTTTCTCCTATGACCGGACGACCATGGCAACCAACCCAATTAGACTACTTGCTACTTGGATCAAGTATATCTAAATATACCAATTTTAAAATTTAAATTTCAAATTTTAAATTTGAAATAAATTTTAAATTTCAAATTTCAAATTTTTGAATTTTAATTTTTGAATTTTAAATTTTGAATTTTAAATTTGAAATTTTAAATAAATTTCAAATTTTGAATTTTGAATTTCAAATTTTTGAATTTTGAATTTTAAATTTCAAATTTCAAAATTCAAAATTCAAATTTTAAATTTTTGAATTTTGAATTTTGAATAAATTTTAAATTTTAAATTTTAAATTTAAACTTTTAGATTACTACTTAATCTATACATGCAAATGTATATCATATTTTAAAACCCGCTCTGATACCATTTATGGGAAGAACGGTGCAGGGGTAAAATGATAATTTTAAAACTTTTTAAAATTATAATTTTACAGTAAAAATTATTAATTAATCTAATTAATTAATATATTTTAACCCTACATAAAGATCTAAATATGATATATATAGCATATATTTAAATTTAAAATTTTAAATTCTCTATAGTAAATATTTTACTGTTATGTGTTCAGAACACATTACCTTCGTGCAGGTAGTCGATCGCTGTAGTCTGATCATCATCGAGAAGGTCTGATCATTGTAATGCAGTCACACAGTGTGTCTGATGGATCATCCACATGAAGCTCCCGATCTGATCGGCTCCTCACGAATGCTAGTTCATCATAGAACCCTTTCGACGGTCGATGTTGATCGAACTCCTTCGATCTTGTTCTATCAACTCTTCAGATGCTTCGGATCATCAACAGATGTATTTGAGAGGTTGATGAAGCTCTTCCTAAAATTTGATGGGCTTACGACACTCGTAGCTCACCTTCTCACTTCCCGAACCCTAGGCAGAAACCCTAGGGTACTCACTGAAAACCCTGCGTCCACTTTTGTTTCTTTTCTTTTCTTTTCTCTCAAAAGTTTTTGAACTTTCAACTCATGCACAAGGCTTCCTCACGTCCTCTATTCTCTCTCAAAAAATTCTATGCACGCCCCACCTTCTCTTCTCTTTTAAAACAGTGCAAGACGCATCTTATCCGCGTGAGAGGATAAAGATAGATGGTTGCTCACTTGAATTCAAATCGAATTTGAATTCAAATGCAAACCAACCCATCCTTATCCACTCTGGGCAAGAGAAGAGAGGAGGCATGGGTTCTTTGTGCATGGAGAATTTACACGAGAAACTCTTTCTCGTGTAGATTAAATGGCACACAAGATAAGGTGGGTGGCGCATGGATTAGTTGCCCATTCAAATTCAAACATCCTTTGAATTTGAATGGCCAACAAACCAATCTTTATCCAGATAATTGGCACACAAGGGAGGGCATGGGAAGGCTTCTGCGTGGGAGAAAATTCATGAGAAGTTATTTCTCGTGAATTCAAATGGGTGCAGATAAGTGAGGTGGCGCAGGGAGATGAGGTCAAAGTGGTTTCAACCTAATTGAGCCAACCTAATCAAAATAAGTTAGGCACAATTAGACTAAGTTAAATCTAATTTAATTAGATTTAATTAGGCTCAATAAAATCTTAATCAAATCAAGAATTGACTAAGTCCAACCCCTGATCAGATCAGGGACCAAACCACCTTGGCGATTAGGTCAACACTTAACCTAATCGGGTCAAACCCAACTAAATCCAATTCAATTGGACTTGATCCAAAAATAATTACTCAATCAAATTGAATTAATTAGCAATCAAATCACTAATTAAACCTCTCATAAATACTGAGTCTAAATCCGATGGGCCATCGGGCATCAGAGTCCATCGATATGAAATCCTGATCAAAAAGTTCCAAACCAGTGGGACTCTTGAACCCGATACCCGAAATGTGTGAAACTCATGATTAGAGAATCTTGATTCTCGATCACAGAGTTTCAGACATGTAGGACTCAAAGTCTATGAGCATTAGGACTTTTCACCAGCCATCAGATCAGATAGGAACCTCTAATGTGTGTGACCCCGCAGGTTCGAACCTAAGCCGGTAGCACAGGAACTAATTTTTGTACTAATTGAAGTGACCATCTAGAAATGATATCCGACGTTCGGATAGGTCGAATAGTCGCAATCACAACACTCAAAATCTACGTGAATATGGTTATTGTATAATTCATCCTTTTGACCCCTGTGTTTAGGACGACTCAGGGTTAAACTGTCAACCTGATTAGATCATCCGAATCGTGCTCAACTCAAACAGTCCTGTGACTCCTCACTAGGACTACCCTAGCCAAGATTTTGCTAAATTGAAATACGACTGTACACAGCTCCTGAACTGGAGTAGTCAATCCCATCTTGACACACGCACCGACAAGTCAAGTACTTGACTACACCCAGCAGCCTTCCGTCACTAAATTAGAAATTCAGGTAGTCCAGTGCCTAAGTGCAGTGAGTTGCTTGCAAGTCACCATGACGGTCTCAGGTCAGAGGGACAGTTATACCCATATCCCATCGGAGCAAATCTTGACAGCAGAAAAAACTCTGGAGTCGGTCATGTTCAGTGCAGATGTACCCTTATATCTTACCTGTATGCCATACCAGTGTCTCCACACTCTTTGGTTAAGAGGACAACCAACCCATATGGCACACAATGACCTATACTTGATAAATATTGTTGTCCTTGGTAACAACGTATCATTTGGTCACGAACAGGTTTAAGGACTAAACGACAAATCCTCCTTTGTTGAGTCTAAATAGTCCTAAGGACTTCACCACAACATAGGAGTTCATTAGAAGATGAAATAATTTATGATAAAAAATATTAAAATAATTTTTATTTATTTATAATTCATATACTAATACAAAAAAGAGCACAATCGTCAACAGGCTGATGATTGATTTTGGGATACTATTCCCAACAAAGGGGGACTGAAAAGATGGGTCATCACCATACCTCTCAGCAACGTACGTCGCATAATGCATCTGCACAGTTTAAAAATATATTAGTTCTAATATAAAAATTAGTTCCTGTAACAACTTAATTAGTAAATAAAGTTTGAAGTTCTAACCACAATCTATCACAATGTATAATCTAAATAGTCACTAGTCCTCCTAGACTGGTGTGTGACTCGCCACAACTGCTACTGGTCTAGTGGACGACCTCACTACCGTATCTATAATAAATAAATAATTAAATTAAATTAATTAAAATATATATATAAGAGATTTTATAGTTCTAGTGAAGAGTTTTGATATATATTTCTTATCAGTCTGTCAGCCACAACATGTGTGCCGATGAATGTGCCTGATCGGATCCTATTGGGCTATCTGATTCTGTCGGGCCCTCTGCCACCTACCGACGTACTCCTCGCTCCTCTACTAATCACAGACGACCTCCCATACGTTCGCCCACATCCAGTGAACTCTGTAGGACTTTCAGTTCGATGGTGACTAAGAATCAGAATGCTTGATGGTGGATTGCCGTAGGCTATGTAGTCCATCTCGAAACCTACATATGGCCACCTACTCGAAGATTGGATGGTCAGCCTCCTCATCCTGAGGAGATAAGAATCGGTAGTAGTCTTACAAGTAGAAGCAAGTGTGTATTAATAAATAGAATACAAACCTACTATGAATTATTAAATTAAACACCTTTGACTTACTCGTAATATCTCCCAGGCTGCATCATATGCCCCTGATGGCCAATTGGAGAACATGTCCATCAGCTCTGGCATCCATCACCGGATGATCCCGATAACCACATAAGGCACGGAGCTCTCTTTAAATGTACTGTAAAATTAATTTTGAATAATAAATGTTAGACTTTAGAATGACTAAATTTTAAATATATTTAGTAAAGATATAGTACTTACGAGTGGCGCTGAATATGGATGAGCTCTTTATCCTCCGATCGAGTTGGAGGTGTCATGAGTTGGATGGATCCTCTACCACATCTCTGTGTTTGAGAGTCGATCGTTGCTGCGTGTGACTGTGGAGTCACTAGTGACCCCTTGTCATCTGAATCTGCGAGTATCAAGATATCATAAAGAATATTATATTAGATAATAAAGAATAAAATAACATAAAAGAGAATAACTAAAGTATTAGAGTTTACCACATGGTATGTGTGCCACAGAACCATGTGAGCTGACGGCATGAGAGCTCCCTCCTTGACTGTGATGGCTCCGATCTTGGAAAGACATGATCTATAATCTTTAAAAATAAAAATAACTATGTATCATATTGTATTAACATATATCAAAATAAAATATCTATATATCATATTTATTTAACTGTATATCATGATATCTTAATTTTGTACCACATTCATAAAAGTAACGTGCATAATTTATGACTAAAGCAAAAATGAGTAATATTAGTCTGAAATATAAATAAAAAAAAAAGATATCTAATTGCATCAATAGGATACTTTTGCCCAGATCTTGATGATGTACAATTCTAGTTTTCTTTCGAGCATCCTAGTTTCTACAAGAAGTAGTTCTTCTTCGATGAAAGGCAATTTGTCACAAGTATTTGTTATTCAATGGAGTTTGACTTCTATCTTTATAGCCATACAGACCAACACATTATCATATACTATTGGATGAGAATCATTTTTTCTGCTGATACATTATAGATACTAACTAACAATCTTACATAACATCTGATCTCTCTGATGAAGGATTGACATCGATTGGTAGGTCTAGGGATAGGTCTGTTATGGTGCATCACCTACCGTAGATTAAGGACAATGTTACTAGAGGCATCGAGTTGATCTAGTAAAAATAAATAGATATTTAGGTAAGTGGAGCCCCAGTCCATGACTTCCTAGACTTGTAGGATTCCAAGGAAATTACTATTTGTATGGGTGTTTAAGGGAAGGCAAGTTTCAGTCCATAGTGTACTAGCAAGTTATTGCTCCAGGGCTAATGACCTCACAAAGGGAGAAAAAAGGATGTAGGACTTCGAACGTGTAAAAGAAAAGATTAGTTTTCATTGCGTAAAATCTTTTGTTGTCCTCAAAAAGGACAAACAAAATCCATTGGCACCCATCAGATTTTAGATATCATATGGGAACAAGAAAAAGAGCCCATAGCAATATGTGGAGCCATTCTCTTCAATATCCATTAATTAAGTTTGAATCATCATTAGAAAAAATAAGAAGGCAACTATAAGAATATAGCAAGCAAAATCCATTGGCACCCATTAGCTTTAAAACATCATATGGGTAGAAGAAAAAGTGGTCAGTTCTTTCAATATCCATTTAGTTTGGATCATCATCAGGAAAAATAAAAAGACAATCGTAAGAATATAGCAACCAAAATCTATCGACACCCATCAGCTTCAAGACATCATATGGAAAGAAGAAAAAGAGAACAGTTTCTTCAATATCCATTTAATTTGGATCATCATCAGAAAAAATAAGAAGACAACTATAAGAATATAGCAACCAAAATCTATTGGTACCCATCAGCTTTAAGACATCATATGGGAAGAAGAAAAAGAGGCCAGTCCCTTCAATATCCATTTAGTTTGGATCATCATCAGGAAAATTAAGAAGGCAATCATAAGAGTATAATCGTTGGAAAATAAGGCATTGCAAGTTTTTCTACACCTTTAACTATGAGACAGCACTAGCCATTGCTACTGCTATCACTAATACTAACAATAGTAGGTGCGCTGGCATGGGGATGGGGCCATGGGGCAGGGGCCGTAGGGTCGGGGCCACGGGCTGGGGGCAGAAGGGTAGGGGCCGCATGGTCAGGTCGACAGGGATAGGGCCACGAGGATATCGATGGGGCAGCGGCCACAAAGTTTGGCTAGTGGGGTCGGGGCTGCTGCGGGTGAGGCAGGGCTGAGGCGGCTGGCTCGGGGCCATAGTGTAGGGGCACCAGCGAGGTCAGGGTGGCTATGGGCGAGGTGGGGGCGAGGCAGCGGGCTCAGGACTGCAGTAGGGTGCCGGTGGGGTCGGGGCAGCCGCAGGCAAGGTGGGGCCGGGGTGTTGGGAAATGTGTCCCAAAAAGCCAATCGTCAAGCTGTTGACGGTTGAGCAACCAAGTATTGTAATTGATTTGTTAATAAATAAAATATATTTGGCATCTTCATCATAAGCTTTCATCTTCTAATGAACTCCGTTGTTATGATGAAGTCCTTAGGACTATTTAAGTTCGATAAAGAGAGGATTTATCGATTAGTCCTTAAAACTGTTCATGACCAAATGATAAGCTGTTAATAAAGACGACAGCTTCTATCGAGCATAGGTCGCTGTAGGCCATATGGGTTGGTTGTCCTCTTAACCAAGGAGTGTGGAGACACTGGTATGGTATACAGGTGAGATGTAAGGGTACATCATCATTGAACGTGACCAACTCCAGAGTATTCTGCTGTCGAGAATGTCTCTGATGGGATATAGGTATAAGTGTCCCTTAGACTTGAGATCACCTCAGTGACTTGCAAGCAACTCACTGTGCTTTGGTACTGGACTAACTGAATTTCTAATTCAGGGATGGAAGGCTTCTGAGCACAGTCAAGTACTTGCGAAGTTAGAGTGTGATCGAGATGGGATTGACCACTCCAAGAGTTGGAGAAGAATGAGTCGCTGTATTTCAATTTAGCAAAACCTTGGCCAGGGTAATCCATCAGATGGATTTGATATTTTGAAATACAATGTGGACAACCTGATCAGAGTTGACAGTTGAACTCTGGGGTGTCCTATGATCATTTTGGTCAAGGGGATGAATTATATGAAAACTATATCCGCATGGGTTCTAAGGATGTTGTTCTACACATTCGACCTATCCGATCGTCGGGTACCATTGCTAGATGGTCACTTCGATTAGTACAAAAATTTATTCCTGTGCTACCGGCTTAGGTTCGGACCTATGAGGTCACACACATTAGAGTTCATGATCCGATCGGATGGTTGATCAACGATTAAGAATCGTTCTAGGGTTAAATGATCAATACGATTGACATTTGACCCAGTGCAAGTATTGCAGGAAGATCGATTAGCAATTCGATTGCTAATTGACTTAATTTGATTAAGCCAATGGACTGAGATTAAGTCTAATTAAATATTATTTAATTAAATTTATTTTGGGATTGATTGGATCAAGTCCAATGGGTTTATTGGATAAGCCAAGTGCAAGAAAAAACTAATCCTAGTTCAACTAGGACTTGGGTCAATCTAATTTCTAATTTGATTAAAAAATTAAATCAGATTTAAATCTAATTTAATCTGATTAAATTAGATTCTTAATTGGGTTAAGACCTATTTTAATTAGGTTGATCTAATTTTGGTTTGATTTGATTTGGAAAACCAAATTAAAACAAGTCATAAGATAGAATCCTAGTAAGACTAGGATTCCACCTTGCGCCACATAAGCCTTCCCCACGCCCTCTCTCTTATTCAATGCCAATCTCCACTTATTTTGTGTGACAAAAGCCCTCTCCCAGGTCTCTCCCACGTTCACAAAAGGTTTTCTCTCTTCTTTCTTACATGGAAGGTGGTTTGGATCAAATCAAAAAGGAATAAGTTTGGATTTCGAATTCTATGAGATAGAGTTTTAGAAATCCAAAACTCTTTCAATTTTGCACCGAATTTATCCAAATTTTTTTTGAAATTTTTATGGCTTTTAGGGTAAATATTATGCACCCTTTGCTAGTGATCCATGCATGAAAATAAGGAGGAGGTGCTCAAGAGTTGGGCGCCCCTTAACTTGCCATGTTTGGATAAGCCTTGACTAGGTATTTGACCTAGACAAGGACTCTATCATATCTCTCTGTATAAAATGAGTTTCTTTATAAAATTTTTCAAAAAGATAGAGATTTGAGAGACCTTTGAGCTATCCAAAAATTATTGAGAAAGACCTTTCGATCGTGGAGATATAAAAGATGCAAGTTAGGGTGTCTAGAGAGAAAAACGTGAAGAAGAAGAGGGTCTTCTTCTAAGTTTTTTGTTTTCATATCTTTCCTCTCTCCATCTTGAGTTTCCTGAGAGCGTCTCAGATCTGAAACTCCTTTTACTTTTCATCTTTGGAAGAGTCCAAATCAAGAAGAAGGAGGCACCTGATCAACCATCAAAGAAGGATCAGCGCAGTACTAGCATACTGTGCTGATTTCCTGAAGCAGGACTTCTAATCGAGATTCGTGGGCTCGTGTGGATGACTCCTAGAGGCCGGACACGTGTGCGGCTTGCAACATCATCCTCAAGCCCAGATCAGCGAGGTTAGAGCGTCTAACTTGCAAGGTAATAGATCTGATCTATTGTTTAATACATACATTAGATATGGTATAGAAACATGTTGATATGATCAACATGTAGTTCATGCTATATTTATATATTTTAATTTTTAATTTAATGCTATGTAATAATCATATAATAGAATCTTAGATCTAGGGATTCTCTAATTTTAGAAAATAAATTTTGATTTATTTTAGTCTTCCGCTGTATGATCTTGAAAAAGTTTTAAGATCTAACCCTAAAACCCTAGATCTGGTTCCTACAATTAGTATCAGAGCCTAGGTTCTTTATTACATGATTATTTATACATGCTTAGATTATTTTTTAGATTAGATCTAATTTATAATCTGATTATTAAATTTAAAATTAAAATTTTAGATCAATCACAAACTGCAAGGTTGTCCTGCTGTAAGGTTTACCCCTTACAGTGCAAAGGTTGTCCTAGTTTGTGTAGATCTATCTTTAATCATAAATTTGTTAGATATGATCTAGATTAAATTTATAATTTATTAGATTTAAAAGATATTTAAATCTGAAATAAAATTTCTTTGTTAATAATTTTTGTGCAAAAAAATTGTTTAAAGTTGAAATTGTTTCAATTACATGAACCTGTTTAGATTAGATCTAAAGTAGTTTCATGTTTATTTCACTTATATCTTGATTATGAATCAAACATGCAATATGGTTGGTAGAATTATATTGTAAAATTATTTTACAAATATAAAAATTATTTTTTGAAAAGCCAAACCCAACCCTCAGCCCAAAACTTAATTAAGAATTAAGAAGTTGTTTGATTAGGTTCTAGGATTGTGAATTGAAGAACCTAAGACACAAATCATAACATATTGGGTTAATGGGTTAGTGGAAATTAGGTCCATTAATTGGGTTAGACCTATGGTTAGATTAAAGATGGACTTAATTAGAGAATTGACTAAATCTAATCAATTATTGTCTTAGATTAGATCAAGGATTCTCTAGATCAATTACAATAGTTGTAGTTGGTCAAGTCCATGTCTTTAACGAGAACCAAATGGACTTGATTCTTGACTAAGCGGTCTAGCACGAACTGTTAGGTTGATCTAATCAAAACTAATTAAACCAGTTGGTGTCTAAGGTAAACCAGATCGATGGTTTTTAATTGGGAGACCGCTTACCTGACCATTTCTGATGGTGTCTAAGGCAAGCTTTGGCAGACCCTCCCACTGATCGAACTTACCTGGCCTCTTGGTGAAATTATGTTTTGATCGGATCACTTGACTATTCGAGCTGACCCATGTCAGCTAGGTAAATCAGTGTGACTGATTTAGGTGCTCCTAGACCAGCCCTTTTAATGGTCTCCCTTAAGCTGACTTGGTGAAGCCAGTGGGAGGATCATGATAAGCTGGTTCATCTGACCTCATCCTCTATATTATTTAAATCTTCTAAAATTATTAGGTCCTTAAAATGATAAAGTTATGGAGATAACTGAGTCATAGCCTCCCATTAAGGTGTTTGATAATGAGTCCATTAACTCAATAATCATTGCAGACCCAAAGGCCTGGTGCTTGTTGACTAATGAAATTATCACTCATCATATGATGACTTGGAAGTGTCTCTCTAATGGTGGTTAGGTGAGCCAACCAAAGTTGGACTTAATCATTCGTTGGTTAGATACACCAAGTATGATCATGTTAATGGTTGGACCTAACTGGATCCTTACAGTGGAGGCCAAAGCCTACTGATTAGGTTTCTGGGGCAAAATTAATATTACTAGAAATTGTTTAGAGAAACAATTGGTTATGAACCTACCCTTAGATGTACATGGGTTGGCCAACCAAAGTTGGGCTTGTGTTCAGTCTAAGTGGATTCTAGTACCCACTAAGGAATTAGGGTAATTCCTCGAATTAGAGGTAGAGGCTATCAATTCGAATAAAATAGTGGGAGAAACCTTTTGATTAAAGTCCAAATCTTTAGGTTTAATGAATCAATTACTAATTAGGTTATGGTTCTCCTTTGTGCAAATATGGCCACTTCCCTATCGCTCCGATCATTGTTGGACAATGATAAGTTGGTGGGACCCAACTTCGGTAGCTGGTACCGAAAGTTGAAGATAGTCTTGGAGCATGAACGGATCCTATATGTGATAATGGATCCTGCACCTGAGGAGCCAGCTGTCAATGCACGTGGAACAGTCAGAGACACTTACCAGAAGTGGCTCAGTGATCGGACCATGGTGCGCTGTATCATGCTGGCTGCTATGAGCGACGAGTTCAGTCGCAGATTCGAGATGGCTCAGTCAAAGGACATGCTTCAAGTATTGGAGGATGCCTTTGGCACACCCGATGACGTAGAGAGGCATAAGACTAGTTGTGCCATCTTCAACACCAAAATACGGGATGGTGCCTCTATCACTGATCATGTATTATACATGATCGAGCTGATGAAACGATTGAGCAAGCTCGACTTTCTCTTGCATGAGCAGCTTGGGAAAGATGCAATACTGAACTCGCTGCCCAAGTCTTATCTCCCATTCCTCACTCATTATAGAATGACAAAGCCTGAAGAGAACTACCACGGGTTACTGGGGTTGCTTCAGAACTTTGAGAAGGATCACCAACTTTACAAGGAGTCGGTGAACTTAGTGGGAGGTTTGTCTTTTGGTTCTCGACCTTTTAAGAAAGAGAAGAAGAACAAGAAGAAGAAAGTGAAGAAGGTGCAAGTTCAGGCTGGGACATCAGTGCAAAGCCAGACCAAAAAGATCAAGCCCGATAAGAGTCTATTCAACTGACAAGCACCCTAGATTAGATAGTATCTACTTATGGCACTGTAGGCTAGGTCATATAAACAAGAACAGAATAAACAGGTTGACTCAAGAGGAAATCCTCGAAGTCAGTGATTGTGAATCACTTCCAACCTGTGAGTCATGTCTTCTTGATAAAATGACCAAGTCACCTTTTACTGAAAAAGGTGAGAGAGCTACTGAGCTCTTGGGCCTAGTACATACTGATGTATGCGGGCCCATGAGCACCAGTGCTAGAGGTGGATATTTCTACTTCATAACTTTCACGGATGACCTATCCCGATATGGATATGTCTATCTGATGAAACATAAGTCGGATTCATTTGAAATGTTCAAACGATTCCGAAGTGAAGTAGAAAAACAAACTGGGAAGAGTATTAAAATTTTTTGATCTGATCGAGGAGAAGAATACCTTTCTAATAAATTTCTCACATATCTAGGAGAGAATGGGATTCTCTCCCAATGGACTCCTCCAGGAACACCACAGCATAATGGTGTGTCTGAAAGGAGGAATCGAATTCTGTTAGACATGGTCCGATCCATGATGGGTTTTGCTAGCTTGCCGATATCCTTCTGGAGATATGCACTCGAATCGGCCAGTTATCTGTTAAATAGGGTTCCAAGTAAGTCTGTAATTAAGACTCCATATGAGATATGGATGAGACGTAAGCCAGCACTTCACACCTTAGGGTCTGGGGGTGCCCGGCCTATGTCAAACGATTAGTCACAGACAAACTTGGACCTAGGTCTGACAAATGCTCCTTCATAGGGTACCCCAAAGAGACAAAAGGATATTTTTTCTACCATGCTGATGAACAAAATGTGTTCATCAGCCTTAAGGCAATCTTTTTAGAAAAGGAGTTTCTTGGTGAAGGAACCGTTGCCTCTAAGGTTGAACTTGATGAAGTTCAACAGGTAGAAGGACCGACACCAATAGCTGAACCTGAGTCAGATATGATTAGATCAGATCCGGAGCCCAATATACCTGCACCATTAAGGCGATCCGGTAGAGTACCGCGTCAGCCGGACAGATACTACGGTTTCTTGGTCCGGGACGGTGATCCCATCGAACTTGATGAGAATAATGAGGATCTGATCATCTATATGGATGTAATGCAGAGACCTGATTCCGAGAAATGGCTTGAAGCCATGAAATCCGAAATGGAGTCCATGAAGGTCAACGATGTATGGACATTGGTTGACCCACCTGAAGGGGTTAAATCCATTGGGTGTAAATGGGTCTTCAAAAGGAAGAGGGGCGTAGACAAAAAGGTGGAGACCTATAAAACCCGTCTGGTCGCCAAGGGGTATCGTCAACGTTATGGTATTGACTATGACGAGATATTTTTCCCTGTGGCAATGCTCAAATCCATTCGGATAATGCTTGCAATAGCTGCCCATCTGGATTATGAGATCTGGCAGATGGATGTAAAGACAGCTTTTCTGAATGGAGAGCTGACTGAAGAGGTGTATATGATACAACCTGAGGGGTTTACATCCACAGATGAGTCCAAGGTGTGCAAGCTTCAGAGATCCATTTATGGACTGAAGCAAGCTTCTCGGAGTTGGAACATGCATTTTGATAAGGTGATCAAAACGTATGGCTTCATTAAGAATGGAGAAGAGCTCTGCATCTATAAATGGGCAAATGGTCCAGTTGTGGTATTTCTTGTCTTGTACGTGGATGACATTCTCTTAATCGGGAATGACATCCCCGCACTACAGGGAATAAAAGTTTGGTTGTCATCACAGTTCTCCATGAAGGATTTGGGTGAAGCATCCTACATCCTAGGGATGAAGATCTATAGAGATAGATCTAAAAGGATGCTTGGGTTATCCCAGTCCATGTACATAGACACTGTGTTGAAGAGGTTCAGCATGGAGAATTCTAAGAAGGGCTATCTACCGATAGGCCATGGAATTTCTCTCTCTAAGAAGGATTGTCCGACAACTTCTGAAGAGAGAGAGCGTATGAGCAGAGTCTCATATACTTCAGCCGTGGGATCTATCATGTACGCCATGACATGTACAAGACCAGATGTGGCATACTCACTAGGAGAAGTGAGTAGATACCAATCTGATCCTGGAGAAAATTACTGGAAAGTGGTTAAAGCCATCCTTAAGTATTTGAGAAATACTAAGGACCAATGGTTGGTTTATGGCGAGTCAGATCTGAAACTTGTGGGGTTCACAGACTCCAGCTTCCAATCTGACCATGATGACAGCAGGAGCGTGTCGGGTTATATCTTTACTCTGAATGGTGGAGCCATCTGCTGGAAGAGTTCCAAGCAACATACTGTGGCGGACTCTATTTGTGAAGCAGAGTACATCGCAGCATCAGATGCCGTGAAGGAAGCTGTGTGGCTGAGAAAATTCATCAATGAGCTCGGAGTAGCACCCTCCCTCGATGGTCCGATCCTGCTCTACTGCGACAGCACTGGTGCCATAGCTCAGGTGAAGGAACCCAAAGCACATCAGCGGACGAAGCACATCTTGCGCCGCTTCCACCTGGTCCGAGAGATCGTGGATCAAGGTGACGTCGACCTTCAGAAGATCAACGGAAAGAAAAATCTAGCCGACCCCTTCACTAAAGCCCTGGCGATAAAGGAGTTCAACAACCACAAGTTGAAGATGGGTATTAGATACTGTGCCGAGTGGCTTTAGGATAAGTGGGAGTTGTTGGGAAATGTGTCCCAAAAAGCCAATCGTCAAGCTGTTGACGGTTGAGCAACCAAGTATTGTAATTAATTTGTTAATAAATAAAATATATTTGGCATCTTCATCATAAGCTTTCATCTTCTAATGAACTCCGATGTTATGATGAAGTCCTTAGGACTATTTAAGTTCGATAAAGAGAGGATTTATCGATTAGTCCTTAAAACTGTTCACGACCAAATGATAAGCTGTTAATAAGGACGACAGCTTCTATCGAGCATAGGTCGCTGTAGGCCATATGGGTTGGTTGTCCTCTTAATCAAGGAGTGTGGAGACACTGGTATGGCATACAGGTGAGATGTAAGGGTACATCATCATTGAACGTGACCAACTCCAGAGTATTCTGCTGTCGAGAATGTCTCTGATGGGATATAGGTATAAGTGTCCCTTAGACTTGAGATCGCCTCAGTGACTTGCAAGCAACTCACTGTGCTTTGATACTGGACTAACTGAATTTTTAATTCAGGGACGGAAGGCTTCTGGGCACAGTCAAGTACTTGCGAAGTCAGAGTGTGATCGAGATGAGATTGACCACTCCAAGAGTTGGAGAAGAATGAGTCGCTTTATTCCAATTTAGCAAAACTTTGGCCAGGATAATCCATCAGATGGATTTGATATTTTGAAATACAATGTGGACAACCTGATCAGAGTTGACAGTTGAACTCTGGGGTGTCCTATGATCATTTTGGTCAAGGAGATGAATTATATGAAAACTATATCCGCATGGGTTCTAAGGATGTTGTTCTACACATTCGACCTATCCGGTCGTCGGGTACCATTGCTAGATGGTCACTTCGATTGGTACAGAAATTTATTTCTGTGCTATCGGTTTAGGTTCGGACCTATGAGGTCACACACATTAGAGTTCATGATCCGATCGGATGGTTGATCAACGATTAAGAATCGTTCTAGGGTTAAATGATCAATACGATTGACATTTAACCCAGTGCAAGTATTGCAGGAGGATCGATTAGCAATTCGATTACTAATTGGTTTAATTTGATTAAGCCAATGGGCTGAGATTAAGTCTAATTAAATATGATTTAATTAGATTTATTTTGGGTTTGATTGGATCAAATCCAATTGGTTTATTGGATAAGCCAAGTGCAAGAAAAAACTAATCCTAGTTCAACTAGGACTTGGGTCAATCTAATTTCTAATTTGATTAGAAAATTAAATCAGATTTAAATCTAATTTAATCTGATTAAATTAGGTTCTTAATTGGGTTAAGATCTATTTTAATTAGGTTGATCTAATTTTGGTTTGATTTGGTTTGGAAAATCAAATTAAAACAAGTCATAAGATAGAATCCTAGTAAGACTAGGATTCCACCTTGCGCCACATAAGCCTTCCCCATGCCCTCTCTCTTATTCAATGCCAATCTTCACTTATTTTGTGTGACAAAAGCCCTCTCTCAGGTCTCTCCCACGTTCACAAAAGGTTTTCTCTCTTTTTTCTTACATGGAAGGTGGTTTGGATCAAATAAAAAAGGAATAAGTTTGGATTTCAAATTCTATGAGACAGAGTTTTAGAAATCCAAAACTCTTTCAATTTTGCACCGAATTTATCCAATTTTTTTTGAAATTTTTATGGATTTTAGGGTACACATTGTGCACCCTTTGCTGGTGATCCATGCACGAAAATAAGGAGGAGGTGCTCAAGAGTTGGGCGCCCCTTAACTTGCCATGTTTGGATAAGCCTTGACTAGGTATTTGACCTAGACAAGGACTCTATCATATCTCTCTGTATAAAACGAGTTTCTTCATGAAATTTTTTGAAAAGATAGAGATTTGAGAGACCTTTGAGCCATCCAAAAATTAGAGAGAAAAACCTTTGGGTCGTGGAGATATAAAAGACGCAAGTTAGGGTGTCTAGAGAGAAAAACGTGAAGAAGAAGAGGGTCTTCTTCTAAGTTTTTTATTTTCATATCTTTCCTCCCTCCATCTTGAGTTTCCTGAGAGCGTCTCAGATCTAAAACTCCTCCTTTTACTTTCCATCTTTGGAAGAGTCCAAATCAAGAAGAAGGAGGCACCTGATCAACCATCAAAGAAGGATCAGCGCAGTACTAGCATACTGTGTTGATTTCCTGAAGCAGGACTTCTGATCGAGATTCGTGGGCTCGTGTGGATGACTCCTAGAGGTCGGACGCATGTGCGGCTTGCAACATCATCCTCAAGCCCAGATCAACGAGGTTAGAGCGTCTAACTTGCAAGGTAATAGATCTGATCTATTGTTTAATACATACATTAGATGTAGTATAGAAACATGTTGATATGATCAACATGTAGTTCATGCTATATTTATATATTTTAATTTCTGATTTAATGCTATGTAATAATTATGTAATAGGATCTTAGATCTAGGGATTCTCTGATTTGAGAAAATAAATTTTGATTTATTTTAGTCTTCCGCTGTATGATCTTGAAAAAGTTTTAAGATCTAACCATGAAATCCTAGATCTGGTTCCTTCACGGGGCGGTTGGCTCGAGGCTGTGGCATAAGAGGCACCGATGGGGTCGAGGTAGCCACGGATGAGGTGGGGCTGGGGCGGCGGGCTCGGGGTCGCGGCATAGGAGGCACCGGTGGGGTCGGGATGTCGGGAAGGAGGACGCACGGCAAACGGGGAATGTCGGGAAGGACACACTAGGAAGGTGGGTCGCCGCCAGTTAGGAGGCACCGACGAGGTGGGAAAAAGTTGGAAAGGAGAAGAATGAGAGAGGATTCATGGGAAGGAGAAAAATGAGTGCGGATTTTTTTTTCCTCTGATGGGCTGACGGTGTTTTTTAGCCAGATTATTACCGACGGCAAAGGCAGCAGTCGGTAATATAGTAAGGGTATTAGCGACGGCCTTTCCATCGCTAATACCCATTCACTATCACTAATACTATTAAATTTTTAAAAATTTTTAAAATAATATTTTTTTCAAAATTATTAGTGATGACAAATTATTTTGTCACTAATGTCATCTCTAATACTATTAAAATTTTTTAATATTAATTTTTATCTCCTTGATCATTTTTTGGATGGTTAAAAATTATTATTGGATTTTATTAAATTTTTAAGCTTAATTAATTTATGGATCAAGTCCTAATTAATTTAAATTAGATTTAATTTAATTAGGCTTGCTTAATTTAAAGTTAATTGAGTTTTAATATATCAAGTAGGACTTAGATTCAAAGCCTAATTGAATTAGGTTTGATAGGATTTCGAATTGAATTCGAATCAGGTTTGAATTGGATTCGAATTGAATCATGGATCAAGTCCTAATTGATTTAAATTAGATTTAACTTAATTAAGCTTGACTTAATTTGAGGCTAATTGAATTTTATAATCCATATAGGACTTGAATTCAAAGCCTAATTGAATTAGACTTGACAAAATTTTTAATTGGATTCGAATCAGATTCAAATTGAATTATAGATCAAGTTCTAATTGATTTAAATCAAATTTAATTTAATTAAGCTTGACTTAATTTGAGACTAATTGGATTTTATAATTCAAGCAGGACTTGGATTCAAAGTCTAATTGAATTAGGTTTGACAAGATTTCAAATTAGATTCAAACAGATTCGAATTGGATTCAAATTAAATCATGGATCCAATCTTAATTGACTTAAATTAGATTTAATTTAATTAGACTTAATTTAATTTAAGGTTAATTGGGATTTATAATCCAAGTAGGATTTGGATTCAAAGTCTAATTGAATTAGGTTTGATAGGATTTTGAATCGAATTCGAATCGGATTCAAATTAGATTCGAATTGAATCCAAATTATTTTTTAGATTATTAGTGATAGAAAAGTATCATCGTCACTAATTTCATCGCTAATAATATTTTCCAAATTTTTTTTTCAAATTATTATTCATTTTTTTAAAAAAATATTACCGAGGATAAGATTTCTATTGCTAATAATCTCAATTTGTCGTTGCTAATAATTATTTTATATTTAAATATTATAAAAAAATTAAATACTTTTAGTGATAACTTTTGTCGTTGCTAATAATTAAATTATCGTTGCTAATAGTATTAGCAATCGCAAAATTTTTGATTGATTTTATGGTGGCTAAAAGATATTATTAGCGATGGAATTTTTTTCCATCACTAATATTGTTGCTAATATTCAATATTCTTGTAGTGTCTATTAAAATAAAAAAATCTACTATGCCTTCAGATTATATGATATATCTGACTGATATGGGTCAAAAGATTAAAGATTTTGAGATGTTCTTACAAGCCATAAAAGGTAAAAGCTCCTTATAATGGTTGAGCTGTATGGATAACAACTATGTCTAGGAATAAGTTGACTTATCCAAAAAATATGACAAATAGAATGCAAAAGGGTCTATGTGATCAAAAAAAAATCATAATGGTTAAGTTGGATGATGTAAAGCCAAACTTGTAGCAAAGGGGTCTACACAAAAGAAAGGCATTGGCTATTCATCTTTTAGGATTGTCATAGCCTTGGTAGCTTATTTTTAACTTAAAACTATATTGGAGGGATATAAGAATGATCTTCCTTGATAGTAATCTAGATCAACCTTTAGATTTTTATGATCAATGGACAAATGCATATGATTTGCAAATTAAAATAATTCAGTTATAGACTTAAAGAGGTTTCGACATAGCGATATCTTATTTTTAATGAGATAATCACTTTATTTAGATCTAAAGATAGATATATTTGATTAATGTATATATCCGAGAGTCAGTGAGAGTAAGTTTATAATTTTGATATTATATAGATAATATTCTGCTTGCCAATAGTGATTTTAGTCTACTTAAGAAAATCAAATAGGTTCTATCCCAAGATTTTGAGATGTAAGATATAAATGAAGCTACTTATGATATCGGTATTGAGATCTATATAGATAAATTCTTAGGACTACTTGGACTATTTTAAAGGACTTACATCTCTATAATATAAAATTTGAGATGAAAAATATTTCTCTGAGTGTATTCATATAGTAAAGGATAATAAATCTAATAAAGCTCAATATTCAAAAATTAAGATAAAGATAGAGAAAATAAAGTTCATAATCTATGCATCTGATGTTGGGACCTATGCATATATTTATATAGGTCCAGTCTTACTTATATCGCATCGATGTTTGGACATTATTAATATGATCTAAGAATAGAGTATAGAAAAGCTGTAAAAAAAGTTATGTATTATCTATAGGATATAAAAGTTTATATATTCATATACAGTCGATTTGATCATCATAAAGTGATGGGCTATTAGAATTCGCACTTTGTTGGATGCACTAATAGTAGAAAGTCTATTGTCGGAATATCTTTCTACTTACAGGTGCTGCTATATTATAGATGTATATAAAATAAGATTTTGTTTACTACATCCATTATAGAAGCAGAGTGCATAGCCGATATGTAACTTCCTCACAGACTATAAGATTGCAAAATTTTATCACAGGACTTAGAGTTGTTGACTCTATTAGCAGACCGATAAAGATATATTATGATAATTCTGTAGTAAGATTTTCTAATATCTTGTAAGTATATCAGTATCAAATACTTTACTCTTCGTGAAAGAATAAAGGAGAACAATCTATGGAATATATTAAAAAAAAGTTGATAATTGCAAATCTATTGAGTAAAGGACTCATTCCCCAGATTTTGAGAATTAAATGGATCATATAGGATATAGATTATTTTATATATTGGACACTATGTATAAAGTCGTTACATTAGGTTTTATGATAAAGTTTAATTTGTTTTATACTGATCAGCTATTTATCGTCTGATATAGGGATGACCAAAAAATAGGCATATAATTTTGTCTACTTATAAATTTAAGTTCCATATAAAAAACTTGATTATGAGATATCATTAGTGTTATGATACATGGAAGATCACATGTTGATTGATTATATATTTACTATCATGACTCACACTGATGATTATTTTGTAATCAAATATATAGTGTATATCCTACAGAGGAATTAAGTTTTCTAAATATAACCACATCAGTTTTCAATTATCAAATCTAAATAAAATTTTATTAAAATTTTTTGAAATACTTTAAATAATTAAAATGAAGATACTTATGTTAGGTTTAGCCAAGTGGGAGAATGTTGTGATTTCTTTGATTATACATATCCAGATGTGGCCCACACTAACATGCATTGAGTTTTATTTTATATATTTTAATTGATCTAAACTTTGACTAAAGATAAATCTCCGATAAAGTGATAGGGATATATTAGATGGTTTGATAAAATTGAGCTCTATATAACTATCATAGATAACATCTATCTTCCAATTTTTGTGATTAATTTAGATATTATCTATGATGGGCGAGGCACATTATACAAGGACTTATGTGGACTTGGTCTCAATCTAATTCGAGAGCTTGTGAGATCCTCTCCATTAGGTATACTCGGATAAGGGATTAAGAAACCAAAGTGTTACTCGATAATAATGAAAAGCATCCAGGATTGGTTCTCAAATGATTGCAGGTTGCAGATGGTTATAGGATGATTCTTTTGAGCTTGAACAACAATGATTGAAGATATGATTATTTCCGCATTCCCGATTAAGATTTCTTATAAGAGCAGCCTTGGAGGACTTTAGATCGTATCATGAAGAGCGGAGTTATATAACAGGATATGTTTGCACCATTTCTTGTAGTTAGCTAAGCTTTAGGTCAGAATCTTTATTTCTACTGCAAGTTTTGAACTAGTATCATGCTAGGAAGAAGAGAAGCAATGATCTGTAAAGAAAAAGTAGAACTCATGTACTCTTAAGCTGGAGTGACGTCAATAGAGAGACATGTGGATTTCTTAAATTCAAGAATAATATTTTGATATATGGTTCGATTTTTCATTTGTGTTTAAAATTTGTTGGACTTCTAGAGCTCATTTGATTTATGAGAAAAATTCTCTCACTTAAATATATTTTTTAAAAAAATTAATGCCTAAAAAAATGATTTTAACATATTTAATTTCCACATGAAAGCAAACATTGCAAAATAATTAATATTTGATTAAATATTAAAAGAAAAAAATATTGGCTCATTGTACTAATAGCTTTAAGAATATTTTCAGAAAAAAAAGAATCTCAATTTCTAGCCACGAAAATAAAAAATTTATATTCCATATAAAATTCTCTTTTTCATAAAATATAAAATTTTTATTCCGATAAAAATATCATTTTTCAATCTCTCCTTTAAAATTCCAATCAAATATGATGGGCTTCTATAATTTTCCCATTGACCATACTTTTCCTACTTTCCCTTCTCCTCCTGCAAACCAAAGAAGTCCCCAGATTCAACTGCCTACTGCAAGACCATTGTTTGCTTAGGCATTTGCTGAAACTCGAATAACCATGATTGGTCTAGGTAAACCAATATTTTTGTTCATCTTTTCTTCCTCGAAGATTTGCTGCTTAGTGGAAAAGATAATAGCAATTTCCAGACAAGTAAAACAAGCTGAGATCTGCTCACTTTCACTGGAAAAGAGGGTCCAATATGAATAACATTGGAGACATGTCATCATGTTACTCCTGCCACAGGGATGATGCAGGATTCCTTGTAACCAATCATATAACAATCCCAGAATGTAAATCTGCTATCGCCAATGCAGGAACATGTACAAAGGTGTGGGCAATCCTGTGTCCACGCATGCATCTAACACAGTACCATGTGTTCTTTATGCCACTGCCATTTTACAATCTACTTTGAATTGTTTTCAGAGGTTTGAGGACGGTCACCTTACTTGAATTTGGGGAAACCAAATATGCATGGATAAAGCAAGCCTCACGTCATCTTCTTCCCTTTTTTTTTTTTTTTTTTGGGTACAGACCTCATGTCATCTCCTGTTTACAGGCATCAGAATTAACGTTTTACCGCAAGCCGCTATCACAAGTGAAACAATGCAATTAGATCCACAGTTGGAGTACCACTGAAGACAGAACATTTCTATTACAGAGAGAATACAGGCTAACAGCGTTCTGAGGTTTCATGATACAAGATTTCCTACTTATTTGACGCCTTCGGCATTCACATTTTAGGCATCGCATCCTGTTCTTGAAACAGAATGAAGAGGTAGGGTAGCACAACAAAAATATGTCAAATTTAAAAACAAGCATCTAGTCCATTTGCAAGGAAACTTTGGTAATATAGGCTATGGCGAATGTTGTTTCTATAGGTGACATTTACATTTACTCGCACTTGATTGAACGGTAAATGTGCCGCACAAACAGCAGAGAGGCACGGAAACCAACGGTCCCCAACATGAGGAAGAACCCATAGCAGATACAGGTCATGTAACCAAAGAAGAAAGACGTTTGCATGAACCCTGACATGTCTGATCTTGCATGATAGTAGTATATGCAGTAGAAAAAGATGAATATACCGGTGGATCCTCCACAAAGAACCGACCTGCATAAAATATTGAAGCTTTTAGTCCATAAAAGAGACAACAGAGGATTTTAAATCCCAACATTTGTCTATTGTTTTGCTAAGACTCATAGTACTGCTTATATGCATCCTAACAAAAATCAGACTTTTCTTTTTTGCATCCAAAGTTCTTCAAAGATCCATGGACACATAAATGTCATACATTTCTTTGATGCAATATGTCTGACTACTTAGCCAACAAAATATCATCTTATATTCAACATGGAGATGAAAATGGATTCAAGGTGGATCTAACACCGATAAATAATATATTCTTCAACTTCATCACATAATGAAAGCCATACCTCAAAAAACTCAAATAATGATTAATAAGGAGCAGCAACCTAAATAATGCATTGTAAGTTTAAAAAGCATAGTTACTTAAAAAGCCATGATCACTGATAAAATGAACAATAGGAACTGAGATAAGTGCAACTTCTGATGCACAAGAAAAAGAAGTAAAATGACATTAATTATAACTTTTGCAGAACAACACTGCCGTGAACTTGAAAAGCATGCACCAGATGAATGTCATAGCAATATCCAAAGCATCATATTACACGACTTTCAAAGTTTGAGATATAAGACATAATGATTTGCCCAATATATCTATCACGTGATCTCCAGCAGTGATAAAATAAAAGAGTTGTAGTTTTACCTCCACCACCATTCATGATCCTCAGCAGCAAGCTGAAAGTATGTCATTGCCACAGTGATGAATGCTGTGACAATAATGAGGATGATGAAAACAATAAACAGTATGCTATATATGGTGTAAATTTTGTGACCCCAGACACTCGCAAATATATAATACAGCTCAATGTAGATGGCACTAAAGGGAAGGAACCCTGCCATGGCCATTTGAGGAATAGTGCCCCGATACCATGGCAACTGAGGAATTTCTCGTGGATACTTTGTTGTGCGACACGGAGCCTGGAATTCGGTCCTGCTGTTCTTACCAGCAATGCCACCCAACACAAGCAAAGGCAAAGTTACCAGGGCCCATATGAGGATAATCACGAGGATGGTACCAAATGGCAAGGCTGCAGTGGCACTGTATACTATGGCAATAGTGTTAAGAAAGCAGAAAGTTAGGAACAAAGGACCACAAAATAAGCAGCCAGTCAACAGTAAATTTCCCACCTGCAATTCACAGGAGAGAGAAAAATTAAAACAAGTCTACTAAAAAAAAAAATAGAGAGTTCTGTTCTTGAAAATTCCAATTTGCTGAAGCAATCTCATACCCAATTAGTCCCTTCTAGTTGCAAATAGAAGGACGTCGCTGTATATCCAGCTATACCGGAGGTAAGAGCATAGATAACAACAAGAGCTGTGAAAAGGGATCCACGGTTGTATGGATAAAACACCCCCACAAGTGCCAGAAGGAAGATAAAAATTGCACTAGCAGCAGCAAGCAGGTATCAGACTATATTGGACAAAATAAAAAATCTGAAAAATATAGCATAGGGTTCTTACATAGCTAGAAGCTGAGTTCCAGATCCAATTACAGCTGAAAACAAAGACTTGTGCTTTGGGAATCGAAAGACATCCCCATGAATATACTTCCACCCAGTCTCTTCCTCTTCTTCAAGCGACTCATCATCATTAGAGTATCTACAAGAAGACAAGTAAATAGTACTCAGCATTAACGTAAGGAACCACAGATCAGAAGTGAAAAATACTGTGCAGTTCTTACTTGATGAAGTCATTCCTTAGAACACGCATGAGAATGGTAGCAAGAAATCCAGTTAGAAGGAGGACCGTCACACATGAGTTGATAATAGAGAACCAATGAATTTCTAAATGCTGGGGCATAAAAGAAGACTTCTTGTACTTATCCATTCTATTCTCAAAGGGAATATCAGTTTTCTTCCATGTCACTGAATATGAGAACTCCACATCAACTTCCTTATCCTCCGTTATGTCCACAGACAGATTGGGGTCAGTTTGGACATTAATTTCAATGACACGGTCATCATTGTACAAAATCTCAAAGTGAATGTGTTTAAAGAGCAGGTACTTGTTCTCGTTTGGGTCGAGCTTGTCCTTCTCAACCTTTCCCAAGAATCCCCAAAAGGGAAGGTCATCATAGTACATCTGAAAGTAATAATCCTTTGAGACTGCATTTCTGAGCTCTGCAACATTTTCTTTGGATAAAGTTTTCGTACAAAGAGATATGGACTGTTTGTCCTCCCGGAAATTTAACTCATACGGTGCATCAACCAAACGATCACCATTTAACACTTCTCCTAGAGCTTCCTTCTTCTCAGTCACATGCTCTGTGATCATGTGCATCCATCAAGCAGTGAAAGTTTAGAAACCAATAAACCAAGAAAGAGTGTAGTTTGAAAAAAAAAAAAGAATTTGATAGCAAACCTGGTGAACAAAATGGCAAATCATAGTACCGATATGTCTCACTGGAAATAAAAAAGAAAATGCATGGTCACATTCATGATAAACTAAAGAAAGTTCAAAGGAAATTAAACGTCAGCATAAAAATTAAAACGTGAAAAGTTAATCCCAGATCCAAGGGCTGATGGTGGCAGAACAGTTGTCCCTTGGGAACCCCAGAAGCATAAGTCCCATACCAAGCACATAATATATATAATAGCAGAAGCAGAAGAACATGAAACAAACATCTGAAATAATATATTGAAATGGTAATACAAAATGGAGTTAAATTGCGACAGCAGAAAACGATGCATGTCAAGGGCAAGATCTATTATCTTCAATACAAAAGTACGCACATAGACAAGAAAAAAATAAAAAACAAACAGTGAATGGAGATATGTCAACTTAATCTGGCAAAGAGATTGGATCCCCAACAATTAAAATAAAATCAATATATCCAACTTATATCAAGGATTAACCACATTGAAACCCAGCGCATTAACGAGTTAGCAATCAGATATCTCCCATTTAACATGAATTATCTGGTACAAGTCATGATGCATATTGGAAGACACAAAAGAAGCCCTTACACAAGATTTTGACAAATGCTTGAACACTAAATCTCTCATTTCTGGAGGAACTTCGAAGAAAACAAGTAATTAAATTACTACACTTCCCATATTACCTTGGATTGTGAAAAGGCCCTACTTTGTTAGCATACAGAGGGACATGATCCCCCTCCTTGTACCTGTGATCAGACCCATCAGCTTCAACCCCGAATCCACAAGCTGACACTAGAACCACAAGAACAGCTACCTCTATTCTTACCATCATCAAATCTAAGATCTCCAACAAAGAACCCTGATCTCCAGAGCTCCCCCACGGTTTTCTAAGAGGGAAACAAGCCTAACACCCAACCATCCTCACCAAGCAAAGATTTTTCCCAACAAAAAAACGCATCTTTTTCACAGATCCTCGGTTTCCAAGCACGCCCTAACTCATGAAGAGTTGGGCAGGCAGATCCATCGGGAAAGGCGAGATCTTTCCGCGAAAGGTCGGACTGTGGCAGGGAAAACGTAGAATTCGGAGGAAGAGGAGAGATAAATCTCGAGATCCGAGAGGAGGGAGTAAATGCCCCGTGCCAATCTTACCCAGAACTCGAGAGAGTAAAATAAGAAGAGAAAGGATATAGGGAGGCTGAGATCGAATTAATGAGGTGCTCCGATTTTTTGTTGAATTTTATCATAATTTTTTTTTTTATATTTATTTATTTACGCTATCAAATTTAATTATCTCGAACCAATATATATATATATATATATATATATATATATATATATATATATATATATTGATTCGAGATAATTAAATTTGAAAGTATAAATAAATAAAAATAAAAAAAATCTTAACAAAAAATTCAACAAAAAAAAATGGCGCATATATATATATATAGATCAAATTAATGAGGTGCTTTGATTTTTTGTTGAATTTTTGGATAAGATTTTTTTTTATTTTTATTTGTTTATGCTCTCAAATTTAATTATCTCGAATATATATATATATATATATATATATATATATATATATATATATATATATATATATTGTTGGGTATAAAATATTCTCAGCCGAAGTTCTCAACGGGTTTAATTATCTCGAACCAATATATATATATATATATATATATATATATATATATATATATATATATTGATTCGAGATAATTAAATTTGAAAGTATAAATAAATAAAAATAAAAAAAATCTTAACAAAAAATTCAACAAAAAAAAATGGCGCATATATATATATATAGATCAAATTAATGAGGTGCTTTGATTTTTTGTTGAATTTTTGGATAAGATTTTTTTTTATTTTTATTTGTTTATGCTCTCAAATTTAATTATCTCGAATATATATATATATATATATATATATATATATATATATATATATATATATATATATATATATATTGTTGGGTATAAAATATTCTCAGCCGAAGTTCTCAACGGGATTGATCCTCCCAAGACTCATCCGGCTTTCGACTGTAGATGGTATCTCTCCGGACTTCTCCAACAGCCGGATTTTCACAGTGCTGACTGAACTCCCCCAATGGACGAACTCCCACTGCACCACCCCCAAACTCCAACATGAGTTCCCCCAGTCGCCTATCAAGCTGCCCCAAGCGCTCACTAAGCTCTGCCGCCAGTCGACCTCCTACGACCGTCGGCTGCTCCCCGAATCCCTTCCAGACTTCTTCCAGTCAGGTTCAACTCCAATCCGAACTACCTCGGACCTCGCCAACGACCGAACTTCACCAACGGCAGATTTCTACAACTACCAGACTTCGTCCGGACTCCTACGGGAGCCGGACTTCGTCTCCGACTCCAGCTACAGGAAGACTCCGTCTGGACTCCTACGGGAGCCGGACTTCGTCCCCAACCTCAACTGCTGGAAGACTCCGTCTGGACTCTTACAGGAGTCGGACCTCATCCTCGATCTCGACTACAGGTAGACTCTGTCCAGACTCCTACGGGAGTCGGACCTCGTCTCCGACTCCAGCTACAGGCAGACTCCGTCCGAACTCCTACGGGAGCCGGACCTCGTCTCCGACTCCAGCTACAGGCAGACTCCGTCCGGACTCCTACGGGAGCCGGACTTCGTCCCCAACCTCAACTGCTGGAAGCCTCCGTCCGGACTCTTACGGGAGCCAGACCTCATCCTCGACCTCGACTACAGGTAGACTATGTCCGGACTCCTACGAGAGTCGGATCTCGTCCCCAACTTCGATTGCAGGTAGGCTTCGACCGGACTCCTATGGGAGCCGGACCTCGTCTTCGACTCTGGCTACGGGAAGACTCCTCCCGGACTCCTACGGGGGCCGGACTTCACTCCCGACCTCGACTGATGGTAAACTTCATCCGGACTCCTACGGGAGCCGGACTTCGCCCCCTGACTCTAATTGCAGGTGAACTTCGCCCAGACTCCTACGGGAGCCAGACCTCGTCTCCGACTCCGACTACGGAAAGACTCCGCTCGGACTCCTATGGGAGCCGGACTTCACCCCCGACTTTGACTGAAGGAAGACTCCATCCGAACTCCTATGGGAGCCAGACCTCGCCCCCAACTTCTACTACTGGCGGATCTCGTCCGGATTCCTACGGGAGCCGAACTCCGCCTCCGACTCCGATCACAGCCCGCCAGCAACATCTGAGCTCCTTTCAGATGGATTGCCACTTCTCTCCGTCGGACGCCTCAACCGAGCTTCGGCCAACAGGCCTGGACCCCCCGGAAGGCCGCAGTAATGGCCACGACTCTGCTCCACTTCCTGCAACGGCTTTCACGCGGCTCCATCACTCCCTGACAGGCCGCAGTAACGGCCACGATCCTGCTCCACTACCTACGACGGATACGACGCAGGTCCCTCACCCTCTGGCAAGTCGCGATAACGGGCGCCGCTCCACTTCCCGCAACAGACTCCACGTGGCACACCCCGCTGATGGCCACGATTCCACTCCACTACTCCCCACAATTAATTCTTCCTGACCCCACGCGGCCCACGATGAGGCGGTTACAAACAATCGCTATCAACCCGCTGTTTCTCCTGCCTATAAAAGGGGGGACCCCAGATACGTTATTCTCTAAGCTCTATTTTCTATCCCAAAATTCTGCTAAAATTTTCGTTCGAGCACTCTATTCTTGTTGAGGCAGAGAACTGACTTGAGCGTTGGAGGATCTTGCCGGAGCAACCCCAACTCCGGTTTAGACTTCTTTTGCAGGTCCCGACGGCGATCACGACTCCCTCGACTCCAGCTTCTCCGGCGCGAGCGAATTTTTGCTCCAACAGGATTGACGCTAGAGGAAAGGCATGAACCTTCGCAGTCCCCTTGTTCTTAAAGGAGCGCTCAACGGGACTGCCTCTGGTCATCTTCTCCGACATCTACTCCTCCTTCCTTCACTTGGTCTTTGACCGATGCCTCCCCGCAAGGCGTCCACACGGCAATCCACGACCTCCGCGGCCAGATCTCGGGCTCCGGCCTCACCTCCAGTTTCCCAGCCTCCTCCACATCCTCCGGCAATGGTCACCGGCAGGGAGCGGTCGGACAATCGACCTCCGACGGATTTCGCCAATACCATCTCGGGAGGATCCCGACAGGGAGCAACCAACGTACTGGCCGTACCCCCAAGCGACAAAAGATCGAGGAGCCCATAACTTTTACTGAAGAAGATGCTCAGGGAGTTCGATTCCCTCATAACGATGCGGTCGTAGTTTCCTTGAATATAGCAAATTACGACGTCCGCCGCATTTTCATCGACAATGGAAGTTCGGCCGACGTTTTGTTCTACGACGCCTTCTCAAGAATGTCTATCCTTGACGGCCATTTGAGGCCGATTAGCTCCCCTCTAGTAGGGTTTACCGACGACGCTGTTCCGGTGGAGGGAATGATAACTTTGACTGTGGCTGTAGGTCGATATCCAAGGCAATCCAGGGCTATGATGAATTTTTTAGTGGTGAAGGCGCCGTCAGCCTACAACGCAATCCTCGGCCGACCTGGCCTCAATGCTCTCCGAGCCGTCGTGTCAACCTACCATTTGAAGTTGAAATTCCCCACCAACCAGGGGATCGGAGAGGTTCGAGGAGACCAAGCCCCGGCCAGACACTGCTACAACATAGCCTTGCAAAGAAGCGACCAATCTGACCCCTGTCCAGTCGATGGACTGGATGCTCGCGACGACCTCACTGAAGAGAGGGGCGGTCCAATTGAAGATCTGGTACCAATCCCTTTGAACGACAGAAATGCGGAACATGTGGCGATGATCGGCTCCAACCTGAGGAAAGAGGTGCGAATGTGTCTCATCGATTTTCTACGAAAGAACGCGGATGTCTTCGCTTGGGTTCCGACGGACATGCCGGGGATCGACACAGAAGTCATGGAGCACCGACTAGCTATCGATCCAAAACACCGACCAACAAAAGAAAAAATCCGAGGTCAGGCACCAGAGAGGCAAAAGGCAATAGTCGAGGAAGTGGACAAACTCCTTAAGGCCGGATTCATCAGAGAAGTCAATTATCCTGATTGGATTTCCAACGTTGTCCTAGTCAAAAAAGCAAACGGCAAGTGGAGGATGTGCATAGACTTCAAAAAGCTGAATAAGGCCTGCCCCAAAGACAGCTACCCCCTGCCCAGAATCGATCAACTGGTGGATGCGACCTCGGGCCATGAGCTCCTCACCTTCATAGATGCATTCTCCGGCTATAATCAAATCAGGATGGTGCCGGAAGATGAAGAAAAGACTGCTTTCATTACTAACCGTGGCCTTTACTGTTATAGGGTCATGCCTTTCGGTCTCAAAAATACAGGCGCAACTTACCAGCGGTTGGTGAACAAAATCTTCAAGGAGCAGATCGGCCGCAATATGGAGGTCTACGTGGACGACATGCTCGTAAAAAGCAAATCTTCCATGGACCACGTCGCTGACCTCGAGGAGACCTTCGACGCTCTCCGAAAATATAAGATGAAGCTGAACCCGACTAAATGCACTTTCGGAGTAACCTCGAGAAAGTTCCTGGGCTTCATGGTGTCGGGGTGCGGGATTGAAGCCAATCCAGAAAAAATTCGCGCCATCCAGGAGATGGCCGCCCCAAAGTCAATAAAAGAGGTTCAGCGCCTCACGGGGAGGGTAGCGGCTCTGAATCGCTTCGTCGTAAGGTCGGCCGAATGGTGCTTACCCTTCTTTCAAACCCTCAAGCAGCCGAAGAACTTATGTTGGACCCCTGATTGCCAACAGGCGTTCGAAGAACTAAGGAGCTACCTCGGCTCACCCCCGCTGTTGGCAAAGCCAGAGCCTGGGGAGGAACTATTTTTATACCTGACGGTCTCTCCCATGGCTCTCGCGGCTGTCCTTGTCAAAGAAGAAGTGAAAGTCCAACGGCCGATCTACTACGTCATTCGTGCGTTGAGAGACGCCGAGACCAGGTATACCAAATTAGAAAAACTGACTGACGCCTTGTTGATTGCAGCTGGGAGACTCCGACCCTACTTTCAAGGGCACACCGTAACGCTGCTCACCGACCAACCGATCAGGGCGATTTTGCACCGGGCGGATGCCTCCGGGAGGATGGCAAAATGGATGATCGAGCCCACAGAATTCGACATCAACTATCGACCCAGGCTAGCAGTGAAAGCCCAGATATTGACAGATTTCATAGTGGAGTGTACTATCCCAGAGGAGGCCGAACCTGAACAAGGCGAAATTGACGGCTTGAAGCCCCGACCGAACTCCCCCAAGGAAGAAGCAGATCCCTCTGATTGCTTTTGGGCCCTCTACGTGGACAGGTCTTCCAACGTGTCAGGCGCAGGTGCGGGCCTGATCTTGGTCAGTCCGGAGGGAATCGTCACGGAGCATGCTCTGCGCTTTGAGTTCCCCACAATGAATAATGGAGCGGAATATGAAGCTCTGATCGCAGGATTGAGGATCGCCAAAGAGCTGAGAATAGATCGGCTCCGGATCCACAGCGACTCTCAACTAGTAGTGGGACAAGTCAACGAAAATTACGAAGCGCGGGAGGACAGCATGACTAGATACCTCGAAAAGGTAAAGGAGCTCGTCCCCGCCTTCAACAGCTTCAACATCAGACAGATTCCGAGGTTGAAAAATATCAGGGCTGACCTTCTCTCCAAGCTGACAATGTTGGCTCCGGCCGAATTGCCCAAAGGCATTCTTTTCGAAGTCCTAAAGTGCCCAAGTACAGAAGAATTACGGCCCGTGATGGAAATTGACCACGAGCCCAGCTGGATCGACCCATTGATAACCTATCTCAGAGACGGGGTTCTTCCCTAGGGTGCAAAAGAAACTCGAAAGCTCAGAAATCAAGCCTCCCGATACATCCTTTATGAGGACAAGTTGTACAAGAGATTATACTCTTTACCCCTTTTGAAATGTCTCCGACCTTCAGAAGCGACTACGTCTTGAGGGAAGTGCATGAAGGAATCTGCGGAAACTATTTGGGGGCTAGATCTTTATCCCACAAGTTACTCCGTCAAGGATATTACTGGCCGACGATGCATCATGACTCGATCGAATATGTCAGAAGGTGTGATCGATGCCAGAGATATGCCAATATCCAGAGACAGCCCACCACCGAGCTTACACCCTTGAGTGCCCCATGGCCTTTTGCGTAATGGAGGATGGACATCCTTGGACCCTTTCCCATGGCGTCGGGGCAGAGGAAGTTCCTCCTTGTAGCGATCGACTACTTTACCAAATGGGTTGAAGCCGAACCACTAGCAAAAATCACGGAAGCAAAAGTGCAAGACTTCATCTAGAAGTCAATCGTATGTAGGTTCGATCTGCCCAGGACCCTAATCACTGATAATAGGCGGCAATTCGCGGGAGCAAGATTCATCGAATTCTGTGAAGATTTAAACATCTCCCACAATTTCACATCAGTAGCCCATCCTCAGACGAACGGTGAAGCTGAGGTGACTAACAGAACCCTTCTGCAGGGGATCAAGACAAGGCTTGAAAAGGCGAAGGGAACTTGGGCGGACGAACTTTATCATGTGTTGTGGGCGTATCGAACTACCCAAAGACTGCCCACAGGGGAGACCCCCTTTGCTTTGGCCTTCGGAACGGAGGTCGTCATCCCAATTGAGCTTAAACTCCCGTCAGCACGAGTCGTGGCATTCGACGAACATCGAAATTCGCAAGGTCTTAAAGCCAACCTCGACTTGTTGGAAGAAAGGCGAGAGGTAGCTCAAGTTCGAATGGCAGCCTACAGACAGAAAGTCGCTTGCTATTACAACTCCCGAGTCAAGAACAAAGTCTTTAGAGCAGGAGATCTAGTGCTCCGACGAGCCGCTGTCTCGCAACCTCAGGATCAAGGGAAGCTCGCCCCAAACTGGGAAGGCCCGTATGAGGTCAAAGAAGTAGTCTGGTCCGGAACTTATTATCTCAAGGAGCTCGGAGGAGCAGACCTCCCGCGACCATGGAGCTCGAAAAACTTACGGATGTACTACCAATAACTTTATCTTAATTAAAAGTTGTATATCTACATGTCTCCCCCCTTGGCACTATCTTACATCGACAGGGCAGTCCAAACAAACTGTATCAGAAGCAGGAGGGGAACTTCGTCTCGACGAAGTCGAAGGCCCGGTTCTCTTTAGACCGGATGGGGGGAGAGGCCCTACAACGCCCATATGTACCCCCACAGCCCTGTTAGGGACAGGAGGAGAACCTCGTCCTAACTTGAGCAAAGTCGAAGGCCCGATTCTCTTTAGATCGGATGGGGGGAGAGGCCCTGCAATGCCCATATGCACCCCCACAGCCCTGTTAGGGACAGGAGGAGAACCTCGCCCTAACTTGAGCAAAGTCGAAGGCCCAGTTCTCTTTAGACCGGATGGGGGAGAGGCCCTGCAACGCCCATATGTGCCCCCACAGCCCTGTTAGGGACAGGAGGAGAACCTCGCCCTAACTTGAGCAAAGTCGAAGGCCCGGTTCTCTTTAGACCGGATGGGGGGAGAGGCCCTACAACGCCCATATGCGCCCCCATAGCCCTGTTAGGGACAGGAGGAGAACCTCGCCCTAACTTGAGCAGAGTCGAAGGTCCGGTTCTCTTTAGACCGGATGGGGGGAGAGGCCCTGCAACGTCCATATGCGCCCCCACAGCCCTGTTAGGGACAGGAGAAGAACCTCGCCCTAACTTGAGCAAAGTCGGAGGCCCGGTTCTCTTTAGACTGGATGGGGAGAGAGGCCCAGCAACGTCCATATGTGCCCCTACCGCCGCGTTAGAGACAAGAAGAGAACCTCGTCCTAACCGGAGCTGAAACCTGTTACGACAGAAATAGGAAGAAAACCTCACCCCGACATCAATAAAAGTCTGGTCACTCAAGACCAGATGAAAAAAAAGGGGGACCTACCCCAGTGGCCCCTTCACAATAAGACTCCATCCGGACTCCTACGGGAGCCAGACTCCATCTCTAACTTCAAACTGCAGACAAGCTTCATCCAGACTCCTACGAGAATCGGACTCCATCTCCAACTTCAACTGCAGACAAGCTTCGTCCGGACTCCTACGGGAACCGGGCTCTGTTTCCAACTTCAACTGCAGACAAGCTTCGTCCGGACTCCTACGGGAACCGGACTCTGTTTCCAACTTGGATTACAGGTAAACTCCGTCCGGACTCTTACGGGAGCCGGAACCTCGTCCCCGACTTCGACTGATGATGAGCTCCGTCCAGACTCCTACGGGAGTCAGATTTCGTTTCTGACTTCAATTGCAGGTAGACTCCGTCCGGACTCCCACGGGAGTCGGACTTCACCCCGACTTCGCTTACAGAAGCTCGAACCCCCGAGTCCGAACCCCGATGGGAGGCACCAAACCCGAGCGGCCCCAAACAAATCTGCGGCCACGGACGAAAAGGGCGGGTCGACACGATGGCAATCGGGTACCCCCAAACGACGTGAAGGCCTAAAAGAAGCTCGGCAAGCGACAATTCAACACGTGAATATGAGAGGTAGCAGAAAATTCTCTTTTCATTTTATTCGTCCAATATCCATTATAGAGCCATTAAGGTTGAAGGAGAAGGATAACTGGAAGGCGAGCCGACGTGGCAACTACCGGTAACCTACGAACGACGTCAAAAAAAAAAAAAAAAAGAGAAAGAAAAAGGAAGAAAAGAAGAGAAATGGAGAAAAAGGAATACAACAATAATAATGGTAAAGGAAGAAAGTTCGGCAGACAACAACTCGATGCAAAGTACGGGCGAAGTAACAAAATCTCCTTCTCATTTTTTGATTAACAAGACGTGTGCTACAAGACCCAGAGGGCCAGAAAAAGAAAACATTATTACAAAACTCGAAAGAGATACACAGGAGGCCACTTCAAGCTGTAGACTTCTCTTCCCAGTTCTATCCTTCCCAACAGCATTGTCCAGTACGTGTGATAAGCCTCTCGGCTCTCGCCCCCCACCTCGTTCCACTCCATCTTCGAAATCCCAACCCTAGGGGGAAAAGGATGGGATAGAATTCAGGGAGCAGCAAAGACAACGGCAGCGGCGACGACGACCTGTTTCAAGAAGAACCGGGGTTACCCCGAAGACAACGATGGCGCCGGAGATATGCGCCACCACCGTGTGCTCCGCGACAACCACCATCCTAGACATTCTGGCAAGGTCGGCATGCGCTACTTCCACCGTCCCCGCAACAAGTTCAACTGCCCCACCGTCAGCGCCGACCGCTTCTGATCTCTCGGCCCCGATGACATCGAGGATCCCGCCACGGCTTGTGACGACAGCTCTGCCCCCTTGACCGGTGTCGCCCCGTTCAGCTACTCCAAAATTCTCAGGCGGGATGCCTTCACCGGTTGTCCCCGTTATTAAACCCCTGTTGTTGAAGGAATTATCCCTCGAGCCCCCTTTAAGGCGACGGGAGCCCGCGGCGACGGTTTGACAACCAGAGAACTCGCAGACTGCTGTTCCCCTCCCCGCACTCTCCCTAGTTCGTGGCATTCTCTTGAAATTGGCCTCCAGAATGGAGGTCCCGGCGGGAGAACCCCTCTGAGAGACTCGGGGGACCGAAGACGACGGAGGGCCGACAGAGATAGCAAAGACCGGCGTAAAGGATGCTCGGAGTCGGAAAGGGCACCAACGGAGTGGCTGTGTGGCTAGGCTCTCAGGTGGAAGAAGGGCGTCGACCCTCTGGTGAAGTGAAGCCCCTGGAGGAAAGACGGGGGCTTAAATAGGCGACGAAGCCTGGCGCAATTATGGTGGCGGATGTTCCTAGGCCGACCAGTGCCCACCACGTGTCCCACTCACCGCAGCATAAGGTTGACCGCTCGCGGATTTTTATGGCGTGACGCTTAGGATCGCGTCCTGGTGGGAGTTCCGAAAGGGCTTTTCGAGTCGCCCTAATCGGAAAAAGGCTCCAGCATGCGCGTATTAAATGCCAAGATTTTCGAAGGCGGCCACGCACAGAATTCAAGGGGGCAACTTCGGCTGTGACAATCTTTCTGTACTTCCTTTATTCGAAATTCGAACTCGAAAGTAGGGAGACTGGTGTTGGGTATTGTTGGGTATAAAATACCCTCAGCCAAAGTTCTCAACGGGATTGACCCTCCCAAGACTCATCCGGCTTTCGACTGTAGATGGTATCTCTCCAGACTTCTCCAACAGCCGGATTTCCACAGTGCTGACTGAACTCCCCCGACAGATGAACTCCCACTGCACCACCCCCAAACTCCTTCAACATGAGTTTCCCCAGTCGTCTATCAAGCCGCCCCAAGCACTCACTAAGCTCTGCCGCCAGTCGACCTCCTACGACCATCGGCTGCTCCCCGAATCCCTTCCAGACTTCTTCCAGCCAGGTTCAACTCCAATCCGAACTACCTCGGACCTCGCCAACGGCCGAACTTCACCAACGGCAGATTTCTACAACTACCAAACTTCGTCCGGACTCCTACGGGAGCCGGACTTCGTCTTCAACTCCAGCTACAGGCAGACTCCGTCCAGACTCCTACGGGAGCCGGACTTCATCCCCAACCTCAACTGCTAGAAGACTCCGTCCGGACTCTTACGGGAGCCGGACCTCATCCTCAATCTCGACTACAGGTAGACTCTGTCCAGACTCCTACGGGAGCCAGACCTCGTCTCCGACTCCAGCTACAGGCAGACTCCGTTCGGACTCTTACGGGAGCCGGACTTCATCTCTGACTCTAGCTACAGGCAGACTCCGTCCGGACTCCTACGGGAGCCGGACTTCATCCCCAACCTCAACTGCTGGAAGACTCCGTCCGGACTCTTACGGGAGTTGGACCTCATCCTCGACCTCGACTACAGGTAGACTCTGTCCGGACTCCTACGGGAGTCGGATCTCGTCCCCAACTTCGATTGCAGGTAGGCTTCGATCGGACTCCTACGGGAGTCGGACCTTGTCTTCGACTTCGGCTACGGGAAGACTCCTCCCGGACTCCTACAAGGGCCGAACTTCACCCCTGACCTCGACTGATGGTAAACTTCATCCGGACTCCTACGGGAGCCGGACTTCGCCCCCTGATTATAATTGCAGGTGGACTTCGCCCAGACTCCTACGGGAGCCAGACCTCGTCTCCGACTCCGGCTATGGGAAGACTGCGCTCGGACTCCTACGGGAGCCGGACTTCACCCCCGACTTTGACTGAAGGAAGACTCCATTCGAACTCCTACAGGAGCCGGACCTTGCCCCCAACTTCTACTGCTGGCGGATCTCGTCCGGATTCCTACGGGAGCCGGACTCCGCCTCCGACTCCGATTACAGCTCGCCAGCAACATCCGAGCTCCTTTCAGATGGATTGCCACTTCTCTCCGTCGGACGCCTCAACCGAGCTTCGGCCAATAGGCCTGGACCCTCGAAAGGCCGCAGTAACGGCCACGACTCTGCTCCACTTCTTGCAACGACTTCCACGCGGCTCCATCACTCCCTGGCAGGCCGCAGTAGCGGCCATGATCCTGCTCCACTACCTGCGACGGATACGACGCAGGTCCCTCACCCTCTGGCAAGTCGCGATAACGGGCGCCGCTCCACTTTTCGCAACAGACTCCACGTGGCACGCCCCGCTGATGGCCACGATTCCACTCCACTACTCCCCACAATTAATTCTTCCTGACCCCGCGCGGCCCACGACGAAGCGGATACAAACAATCGCTATCAACCCGCTGTTCCCCCTGCCTATAAAAGGGGAGACCCCAGATACGTTATTCTCTAAGCTCTATTTTCTATCCTAAAACTCTGCTAAAATTTTTGTTCGAGCACTCCATTCTTGTTGAGGCAGAGAACTGACTTGAGCATCGGAGGATCTTGCCGGAGCAACCCCAACTCCGGTTTAGACTTCTTTTGCAGGTCCCGGCGGCGACCGTGACTCCCTCGACTCCAGCTTCTCCGGCGCTAGCGGATTTCTACTCCAACATATATATATATATGTATGTATATATATATATGTATGTATATATACATATATATGTATGTATGTATATAAATATATATATGTATGTATATATATATATATATATGTATGTATGTATATATATATATATATGTATGTATATATATATACATACATATATATATATACATATATATATATATATACATACATACATATATATATATATACATACATATATATATATATATATACATATATATATATATATATATATACATACATATATATATATATATACATACATATATATATATTGTTGGGTATAAAATATCCACAGCCGAAGTCCTCAGCGGAATCGACTACATGACAACTCCGCCCGGACTCCTACGGGAGCCGGGCTCCGCCGACAACTCCGACCTCAAGACAACTCCGCCCGGACTCCTACGGGAGCCGGGCTCCGCCGACAACTCCGACCTCAAGTGGACTCCACCCGGACTCCTACGGGAGCCGGGCTCCGCCGCCGACATCGACTACAGGTAGACTCCGCCTAAACTCCTACGGGAGCCGGGCTCCGTCCTCAACTTCAACCGCTGGTAAGCCTTGTCCGGACTCCTACGGGAGCCAGACTCCACCTTTAACTTTAAATTGCAGGAAGACTCCGCCCGGACTCCTACGGGAGCCGGGCTTCATCCTCGACTCCAACGGCTGCAGACAGACTTTGTCCGGACTCCTACGGGAGCCGGATTCCGCCAACGACTTCAACAGCAGGTAGACTCCGCCCGAACTCCTACGGGAGCCGGGCTCCGTCCTCAACTTCAACCGCTGGTAAGCCTTGTCCGGACTCCTATGGGAGCCGGACTCCGCCTTTAACTTTAAATTGCAGGAAGACTCCGCCCGGACTCCTACGGGAGCCAGGCTTCATCCTCGACTCCAACGGCTACAGACAGACTTTGTCCGGACTCCTACGGGAGCCGGATTCCGCCAACGACTTCAACAGCAGGTAGACTCCGCCCGAACTCCTACGGGAGTCGGGCTCCGTCCTCAACATCAACCGCTGGTAAGCCTTGTCCGGACTCCTACGGGAGCCGGACTCCGCCTTTAACTTTAAATTGCAGGAAGACTCCGCCCGGACTCCTACGAGAGCCGGGCTTCATCCTCGACCCCTACGGCTGCAAGACAGACTTCGTCCGGACTCCTACGGGAGCCGAACTCCGTCACCAACCCCGGCCACTGTCGAGCTTCGACCGATGGATCTACATTCCCAGGCTGTATCAACGGCCATGATTCTGCTCCACTCATTGCGGCAGACCTTATGCGATTCCATTATTCTCTGACAGGCTGTATCAACGGCCATGATTCTGCTCCACTCATTGCGGCAGACCCTACGCGACTCTATTATTCTCTGACAGGCTGTATCAACGGCCATGATTCTGCTCCACTCCCTGCGGCGGGCGCCGCGTGACTCCACTGCCTGTAACAGATTTCACGTGGTGAGCTACGGCGATAGCCACGACTCCGCTCCACTACTCTTCGCAGTAAATTCCTCTTGACTGTGGGCGGCCCACTACCTGGCGGTTACAAACATCGCCATCGATCCATTACCTCCTCCGTCTATAAAAAGGGGGACCCAGATACGTTATTCTATAAGCTCATTTTTTATCTCAAAACTCTGCTAAATTCTCCGTTCGAGCACTCCATTCTTGTTGAGGCAGAGAACTGACTTGAGCGTCGGAGGGTCTTGCCGGAGCAACCCCACCTCCGGTTTAGACTTCCTTTGCAGGTCCCGGCGGCGACCGCGGCTTCCCCAACTCCAGCTTCTCTGGCGCAAGCAGATTTTTGCACCAACAGGATTGGCGCTAGAGGAAGGGCTTGAACCTTCGCAGTACCCTTGTTCTTAAAGGAGCGCTCAACGGATCCGCTTCCGGCCATCTTTTCCGGCACCCAATCCTCCTTCCCTCATTTGATGCCTCCTCGCGAGGTCTCTGCACAACTACCTCTGGCTATGGTCGTCGATAAGGGGTGGCCGGATGATCGGTCTCTGCCGGATTCCATCAACGTCATCTCAGGGGAATCCCGGCGGGAGGCAATCAGCACACCAACTGCATCCCCTAAGCGGCAAAAGGTTGAAGAACCCATAACCTTCACCGAAAAAGATACCCAGGGAGTCCAATTCCCTCATAACGATACGGTCGTAGTTTCTTTGAATATAGCGAATTACGACGTCCGTCGCATTCTTATCGACAATGGAAGTTCGGCCGACATCTTGTTCTACGATACCTTTTCAAGAAAGTCCACTCTTAGCGATCATCTGAGATCGATTTGCTCCCCCTTGATAGGGTTTATCGGTGACGCCGTTCCGACGGAGGGAATGATAGCTCTGACTGTGACCGCGGGTCAGTATCCAAAGCAGTCCAGAGCTCTGGTGAATTTTTTGGTGGTAAAGGCGCCATCTGCCTACAATGCAATCCTTGGCCGACCCGGCCTCAATGCCCTCAGAGCTGTCGTTTCAACCTACCATTTGAAATTGAAGTTCCCCACCAACCAGGGGATCGGAGAGGTCCGGGGAGACCAAGCCCTGGCCAGACACTGCTACAACATCGCCTTGCAAAGAAGCGATCAAGCGAACCTCTGTCCGGTCGATGGATTAGATACTCGCGATGACCTCGCTGAAGAGAGGGGCGGTCCAATCGAAGATCTAATACCAATCCCTTTGAATGATGGGAACATGGAGCATGTGGTGTTAATTGGCTCCAACCTGGGGGAGGAGGTGCGGACGCATCTCGTTGATTTTCTCCGAAGGAATGCGAACGTTTTCGCGTGGGTCCCGATGGATATACCGGGGATCGACACAGAAGTCATGGAACATCATCTGGCAGTCGACCCGAAACATCGACCGACAAAAGAAAAAATCCAGAGTCATGCCCCAGAGAGGCAGAAGGCGATAGCCGAGGAAGTGGATAAGCTTCTCAAGGCCGGATTTATTAAGGAAGTCAATTATCCTGAGTGGATCTCCAATGTTGTTTTGGTCAAGAAAGCAAACGGCAAGTGGAGGATGTGTATAGACTTCAAAAAGCTGAATAAGGCTTGTCCAAAGGACAGCTACCCCCTTCCCAGGATCGACCAACTGGTGGACGCTACCTCAGGCCATGAGCTCCTCACTTTTATGGACGCGTTCTCCGGCTATAATCAGATTAGAATGGCATCGAAAGATGAAGAAAAGACAGCTTTCATCACTAATCGCGGCCTTTACTGCTACAGGGTCATGCCATTCGGCCTCAAGAACACGGGCGCAACCTACCAACGACTGGTGAACAAAATCTTCAAAGAGCAGATCGGCCGAAACATGGAGGTTTACGTGGACGATATGCTTGTAAAAAGCAGGTCTTCCAGAAATCATGTCGCCGACCTTGAGGAAACCTTTGACGCTCTTCGAAAGTATAGAATGAAGCTGAACCCAACCAAATACGCTTTTGGGGTAACCTCAGGAAAGTTCCTGGGCTTCATGGTATCGGGGCGCGGGATTGAGGCCAATCCAGAGAAAATTCACGCCATCCAAGAGATGACCGCCCCAAGGTCGATCAAGGAGGTTCAGTGCCTCACAGGAAGGATAGCGGCTCTTAATCGCTTTGTCGCGAGGTCGGTTGAACGATGTTTGCCCTTCTTTCAAACCCTCAAGCAGTCGAAGAACTTCTGTTGGACCTCTGAATGCCAACAGGCGTTGAAGAATTAAAAAGCTACCTTAGCTCACCCCCGCTGCTGGCGAAGCCCGAACCTGGGGAGGAACTATTTTTGTACCTGGCGTCTCTCCCACGGCCCTCGCAGCTGTCCTTGTCAAAGAAGAAACGAAAGTCCAGCGACCGTCTACTACATTAGCCTGCGTTGAGGGACGTCGAGACCAGGTACACTAAATTAGAAAAACTGACCTACGCCTTGTTGGTTGCAGCTCGGAGACTCCGACCTTACTTTCAAGGGCACACGGTGACGCTACTCACCGATCAACCGATCAAGGCGGTCTTGCACCGAGTGATACCTCGGAAGGATGGCAAAATGGGCGATCGAGCTCACGGAATTCGACATCAACTACAGACCTAGACCGCAGTAAAGGCCCAAATATTGGCAGATTTCATTGTAGAGTGCACCATCCCAGAGGAGGCCGAACCTGAGCAAAGCAGAGTTGACAGCCTAAATCTCAACCGAACTCCCCAACGAAGAAGCCAGTCCCTCCGATTGCTTTTGGACCCTCTATGTGGACGGATCTTCCAACATGGCAGGTGCGGGTGCAGGCCTGATCTTGGTCAGCCGGAGGGAGTCATCCGGAGTACGCTCTGCGTTTCGAGTTTCCGCAACAAACAATGGAGCGGAATATGAGGCTCTGATTGCAGGATTAAGGATCGCCAAAGAGCTGGGAATAGGTCAACTCGGGTACACAGCGATTCCCAACTTGTGGTGGGACAAGTCAGCGGGAGTTATGAAGCCGGGAAGACAGTATGGCCAGTACTTGAGAAAGTGAAGGAGCTTACCCCCGCCTTTAGCAGTTTCGATATCAGGCAGATTCCAAGGTCGGAGAATACCAGAGCCGATCTTCTCTCCAAGCTGCGACATCAGCTCCGACCGAATTGCCCAAAGGCGTCCTCTTTGAAGTTCTAAAACATCCGAGTACAGAAGAACCGCGGCCCGTAATGGAGATCGACCACGAGCCCAGCTGGGTCGACCCGCTGATGACCTATCTTAGAGATGGAGTTCTTCCCCGGATGTGAAGGAGGCTCGGAAGCTCCGAAATCAAGCCTCCCGGTACATCCTTTATGAGGGCAAATTGTACAAAAGATCATACTCCTTGCCCCTCTTAAGGTGCCTCCGGCCCTCGAAGCTGACTACGCTTTATGGGAAGTACACGAGGGAGCTTGCGGAAACCATTTGGGTGCCAGATCTTTATCCCACAAGCTACTCCGCCAAGGGTACTACTGGCCAACAATGCATCATGATTCGATTGAATATGTCAAAAAGTGTGATCGATGCCAGAGATACGCCAACATCCAGAGACAGCCCGCTATCCGAGCTCACACCCTTGAGTGCCCCATGGCCTTTTGCACAATGGGGGATGGATATTCTTGGCCCCTTTCCCATGGCGTCTGGGCAAAGGAAGTTTCTCCTTGTAGCGATCGACTACTTCACTAAATGGGTTGAAGCCGAGCCACTAGCAAAAATCACAGAAGCGAAAGTGCAGGATTTCATCTGGAAATCGATCGTTTGCAGGTTGGTTTGCCTAGAACCCTAATCACTGATAATGGACGGCAATTCGCGGGAGCCAGATTCGCGAATTCTGTGAAGATCTAAACATCTCCCACAACTTCATATCGGTAGCCCATCCTCAGGCGAACGGCGAAGCTGAGGTAACTAACAGAACCCTTTTGCAGGGGATTAAGACAAGGCTTGAAAAAGCAAAAGGAACTTGGGCGGACGAGCTTTATCATGTGCTATGGGCTATCGAACCACCCAGAGGTTACCTACGGGGGAGACTCCCTTTGCTTTAGCCTTTGGTACGGAAGTCGTCATCCCGATCGAGCTTAAACTCCCGTCGGCACGAGTCGTGGCATTCGACGAACACCCAAATTCATAAAGTCTCAGAGCCAACCTCGACCTGCTGGAAGAAAGACGGGAGATCGCTCAGGTTCGGATGGCAGCCTACAGACAGAAAGTTGCTCGATATTACAACGCCCGAGTCAAGAACAAAGCATTTAAAGCAGGAGATCTAGTGCTTCGACGAGCTGCTGTCTCGCAACCTCAGGGCCAGGAGAAACTTGCTCCAAACTGGGAGGGACCTTATGAGGTCAAGAAGTAGTCCGGCCCGGAACTTATTATCTTAAGGAGCTCGGAGGAGTCGATCTCCCGCGACCGTGGAGCTCAGAAAACTTACGGATGTACTACCAGTAACTTCGTTTTAATCAAAAAATGCATGCCCATATGTCTTGGGACAATTCAAGCAAACTGTATCAAAAACAAAAGGGCAACCTCATAAAGTTGAAGGCCCGGTTCTTTTAGACCGGATGGGGGGAGAGGCCTTACAGCGCCTTAAGGCCCCCACAGCCCTGTTAGGGACAGGAGGAGAACCTCGCCCTAACTTGAGCAAAGTCGAAGGCCCGGTTCTTTTAGACCGGATGGAGGGAGAGGCCTTACAGCGCCCATATGTGCCCCCACAGCCCTGTTAGGGACAGGAGGAGAACCTCGCCCTAACTTGAGCAAAGTCGAAGGCCCGTTCTTTTAGACCGGATGGGGGGAGAGGCCTAAATGCCCATATGTGCCCCCACAGCCCTGTTAGGGACAGGAGGAGAACCTGCCCTAACTTGAGCAAAGTCGAAGGCCCGGTTCTTTTAGGCCGGATGGGGGGAGAGGCCCTACAACGTCCATATGTGCCCCCACAGCCCTGTTAGGGACAGGAGAGAACCTCGCCCTAACTTGAGCAAAGTCGAAGGTCCGGTTCTCTTAGACCGGATGGGGGGAGAGGCCTTACAATGCCCATATGCGCCCCCACAGTCATGTCAAGAATAGGAGGAGAACCTCGTCCTGACATAAGCAAAGTCAAAAGCTCGGTTCTTTTAGACCGGATGGGGGGAGAGGCCTTACAACGCCCATATGCGCCCCCACAGCCATGTCAAGAACAGGAGGAGAACCTCGTCCTGACATGAGCAAAGTCAAAAGCCCGGTTCTTTTAGACCGGATGGGGGAAGAGGCCTTACAGCGCCCTAACGCGCCCTCACAGCCCAGCCAGGAACAGAAGGAGAACCTCACCCTAGCTCAAATAAAGGGGAAGGCCCGGACTCCTACGGGAGCCGGGTTCCATCCATGATGCCAAAGAAAACTCCGCCCGGACTCCTACGGGAGTCGGGTTCCGTCCATGACGCCAAAGAAAACTTCGCCCGGGCTCCTACGGGAGCCGAGTTCCGTCCACGATGCTCAGAAAAACTTCACCCGGACTCCTACGGGAGCCGGGCTCCATCGCCGACATCAGCTACAGGACAACCCCGCCCGAACTCCTACGGGAGTCGGGCTCCGCTGACAACAGCAACTGCCGATAGGCCTTGTCCGGACTCCTACGGGATCCGGACTTCGCCTTTAATCTTGATTGCAGGAAGACTTCACTCTGACTCCTACGAGAGCCGAGCTTCGCCCACAACTCCAACTTCAAGAGGGATTCTCCGTTCGGGCTCCCACAGGAGCCGAACCTAGCCTCGACTTCAGCAGAGAAAAACTCCAAGCAAAAAAGAAAGGCAATGGATCGCAACAGCGATGATCGGAAAGCAAAAAGCGCACGAGGGCAACGGAAGCTTGGATCCCCGAATTCAAGCCCCAGGAAGGACCCCGGGCCCAAATGGCCCCGAGCGAACCTGCAGCCGTTAACGGAATAACAACTGGGTATCTTCAAACAGCGTAAAAGTCAAAAAGGAGCTCGGCAAATAACAACCCTACGTGAATAAAAGAGGTCGTCGATGACCTTGGGACGACGTGAAAAAGAAAAGAAGAAAAGAAGGAAAAAGAGGAAAGGAAAATGAAGAAGTTCGACAGACAACTATTCAATGCAAGATGCAGACAAGGTAACCAAATCTTCTTTTCATTTAACAAGATATACGTTACAGGACCCGGTGGGTCAAGAAAAAGATATACATCATCGCAAGCCTCGCGGGCACGGCTTGGAAGGGGTATACCAAAGGCCGCTCCGAGCTGCAAACTCCTCTTCTCGTCTCTGTCCTTCTCAACCGCGTTCTCCAGTGCGTGTAACGGACCTATCAGCTCTCGCCCCACCTCGCTTCGCTCCATCTCCGAATTCCCGACCCTAGGGGGAAAAGGGTGGGATAGATTCCCGGGGGCGGTAAGGGCAACGGCGGCAGTGATGAAGACCTGTTTCAAGAAGAACCGGAGTCACCTTGGATGCAGCGGTGATGCCACTCCATCTCCGAATGTTCCACGACAGCCGCCACCCAAAATGCTCCGGCAAGGTCGGCATGCGCTACTTCCACCGTCCCCGCAACAAGTTCCACTGCCCCACCGTCAATGCCGACCGCTTCTGGTCCCTCGGCCCCGACGGTATCAAGGATCCCGCCATAGCTTGTGACGACAGCTCTGCCTCTTCACCGGTATCACCCCACCTTGCTGCTCCGAAATTCTCGGGCAGAATAACTTCACCGGCTGCCCCCGTTATTAAACCCCTGTTGTTGAAGGAATTCTTCCTTGAGCCCCCTTTAAAGCGACGGAGATTCTCACCGGCCACCGTTCTCCTCCTCTCCTTCCTCCAAGCCCTAAACATCCCTTCAAGAATGGCTTTCGGGGTAGAGGACGTGGCGTGGAAACCCTCGGAGAAGAATTGGAGAGCTGAAGAAGGCAAGGACTGGTGCGAGGGGAGTAGCGGAGTAGCTAAGCTCTCGGGCAAAAGAAAGGCACCATCCTATCGGCAGAATGCAGCCACAAAGGGGGATTAGGGGGTTTAAATAGCCGACGGATCCTAGCGCAGTTATGACGGCGGATGTTCCTGGGCCAACTGGTGCGTGCCACGTATCGCGCATGTCCCCCTCATCGCTATCGGGGGTTGACCGTTCACAAATTCCCGTGGCACGATGCTTGGGATCGCGTTCCGACGGGGGTTCCGAAAAGACTCTTCAGGTCACCTTCACCGGAAAGCGGGCTTTGACGTGCACACATTAAATGCTAAAATATCTGGGGGCGGCAGTGCACAGGATTCGAAGGGACGGTTTCGGCTGTGCCCATCTCTCTCTCTCTGTACTTCCTTCGTTTGAAATTCAAACTCGGAAGTAGGGGACTGGTGTTGAGTATAAAATACCCACAGCCGAAGTCCTCAGTGGAATTGACTACACGACAACTTCGCCCAGGCTCCTACGGGAGCCGGGCTCCATCACTAAGAACTCCAACAACTGCAGCCGCAAGCAGACTCCGCCCGGACTCCTACGGGAGCCGGGCTCCGCCGTCGACATCGACTACAGGACAGCTCCGTCCGGACTCCTACGGGAGTCGGGCTCCGTCCTTAGCATCAACCGCTGGTAGGCCTCATCCGGACTCCTACGGGAGCCGGACCTCCCCTCTGACTTTAATTGCAGGGAGACTTCGCCCGGACTCTTATGGGAGCCGGGCTTCATCCTCGATGCCAACAACTGCAGCCGCAAGCAGACTCCGCCCGGACTCCTACGGGAGCCGGGCTCCGCCGCCGACATCGACTACAGGATAGCTCCGTCCGGACTCCTACGGGAGTCGGGCTCCATCCTCAGCATCAACCACTGGTAGGCCTCGTCCGGACTCCTACGGGAGCCGGACCTCCCCTCTGACTTTAATTGCAGGGAGACTTCGCCCGGACTCTTATGGGAGCCGGGCTTCATCCTCGACGCCAACAACTGCAGCCGCAAGCAGACTCCGCCCGGGCTCCTACGGGAGCCGGGCTCCACCGCCGACATCGACTACAGGACAGCTCCGTCCGGACTCCTATGGGAGCCGGGCTCCGTCCTCAGCGTCAACTGCTGGTAAGCCCCGTCCGGACTCCTACGGGAGCCGGACTTCGCCTTTAACCTTGACTGCAGGAAAACTTCGCCCGGACTCCGACGGGAGCCGAGCTTCATTCTCAACAACTCCGACTGCAAGACAGACTGTGTCCGGACTCCTACGGGAGCCGGACTCCGCCAATAATTTCGACAGCAAGCAGACTCCACCCGGACTCCCATGGGAGCCGGGCTCCGTCCTCAACGACAACTGCTGGTAAGCCTTGTCCAGACTCCGACGGGAGCCGGACTTCGCCTTTAACCTTGATTGCAGGAAGACTTCGCCCGGACTCCTACGGGAGCCGGGTTCCGCCCGCATCTTCAGCTCCGAGAGGGTTCCGCCCGGACTCCCACGAAAGCCGGGCTCCACCCACGACCCCAACTGCAAGGAGGACTCCGCCTGGACCTCTACAGAGGCCGGACTCTGACCGCTGCCGAGCTTCAACCGACAGATCCGCGCCCCCTGGCAGGTCACAATAACAACCATGATCCTGTTCCACTTCCTGTAGCGGATTCCGCACGGCTCCATCACTCCCTGCGGCGGACCCATTACTCTCTGACAGACTGTGTCAACGGCCACGATTCTGCTCCGCTCCCTGCGGCAAATGCTGCGCGACTCCACTACTCCCTGACAACTAGCGGCAACGGACGCCGCTCCACCACCTGCAACAGGCTCTACGTGGCAGGCCATAGCAATAGCCACGGGTCTACTCCACTACCCTTCGCAATAAATTCCCCTGATCATGGGCGGCCCACTACCAGACGGTTACAAATGTCGCCATCAATCTGTTGCCTCCTCCGTCTATAAAAGGGGGACCCAGATACGTTATTCTATAAGCTCATTTTCTTATCTCAAAACTCTGCTAAATTCTTCGTTCGAGCACTCCATTCTTGTTGAGGCAGAGAACTGACTTGAGCGTCGGAGGGTCTTGCGGAGCAACCCCACCTCCGGTTTAGACTTCCTTTGCAGGTCCCGGCGGCGATCGCGGCTTCCCCAACTCCAGCTTCTCCGGCGCAAGCAGATTTTTGCACCAACAGGATTCAGAGAACTGACTTGAGCGTCGGAGGGTCTTGCCGGAGCAACCCCACATCCGGTTTAGACTTCCTTTGCAGGTCCCGGCGGCGACCGCGGCTTTTCCAACTCCAGCTTCTCCGGCGCAAGCAGATTTTTGCACCAACACATACATATATATATACATACATATATATATATATATATTATTGGTGTAGAATTCCGTCGATGTCGGAGAAGTTGGAGTCGAGATGACCGCGGCCGCCATCGGGACCTGCAAGGAAAGTCTAAACGGAAGTTGGGGGTGCTCCGGCAAGACTCTCCGACGCTCAAGTCAGTACTCTGCTTCAACAAAAATGGAGCACTCAAATAGGATTTTGACAAAGTTTCGAGATAGAATTTTGAGCTTAGAGAAGAACGTATCTGGGGATCCCTTTTTATAGACGGAGAGCGTAACTGATTGACAGCGATGTCTGTAACCGCCTGGTAGTGGGTCGTTCGTGGCCACGTGGGGTCTGTTGCGAAGAGTAGTGGCATCAATGGGCCGTTCAGAGCCACATGGAATTTGTTATGGAGAGTAGAGTAGTGTCCGTTGTCGTGACTTGCCAAAAAATGGTGGGGCCACATGAAATCTATTACAGAGAGTGAAGTGAGGTAGTGGCCATTGTCGTGACTTGCCAGAGAGTTCGGACCTGATGGCTGAAGCTCGGCTGGAACGTCTGATGGAGCGAAATGGCTCTCTACCTCAGCAATCTGAGAGGAGCTCGGATGTTTTCGGGGTTGCTGACGGGTTAACTGTTATTGGGTGCCGTTGGTGCTGCAAACAGAAGTCATCTGCTGTAGAAGCTCGGACGAGAACTGCCTGTTGGAGAAGTCCAGCAGGAGTTCGATTGCTGGAGAAGTCTGTCTGAAATTTGTATGATGTAGAAGCTTGTCTGAAGAATTGTCTGCTAGAGAGATTCGATTGCACAAGGAATCCGATTGAAGGTCGGGCGATAGAAGAGTCCAAAAGGCATTATGGAAGTTCGTCCACTGGAGGAGTCTGGAGGATCCTGTGGAAGTCCGGTTGACGTTGTTGAAGTCCGGCTAGCGCTGTTGAAGTCCGGCTGACGCTATTGAAGGTTGATGGCTGGAGAGGTACGGAAGACACTGGAGGCAGTCGGTCGTTGTAGAAATTCGTCTGAAATCTATCCGCTATGGAAGTTCAGACGGAGTTCGATTCTTGTAGAAGTCCGGATGGAGACCGCTTATCGAAAAAGCTCGGCTGAAGTCCGTCTGTAATAGAAGTTCGAAAGGAATTCGTTTATAGTAGAAGCTCGGATGGAATTCGCTTACAGTAGAGATCCACTTGCAGTAGAAGTTCGGAGTGGACTGCTTGTGATAGAAGCTCGGAGTAGACCGCTTGTAGTAGAAGTTCGGACGAAGACTAGTTGTCGTGGAAGTTCAGATGGAGACTTCTTATTGTAGAAGCTCGGATGAAGATCGGCTATCGTGGAAGCTCGGATGGAGACTTCTTATTGTAGAAGCTCCGCTGCTAGAGAAGCTCGGTCATTGACGAAGTCCGAAAGAAGTTCGGAGTAGAAATCCGACTGGTGGAGCCCGTCCATTGTAGGAGTTCGTCTGAAATCCATCCACTGTAGAAGTTCGGCTGGGATCCGGCTCTCATTGAAGCTCGGATAAAATTCGAAAGGCGGTCGACCACCGTAGAAACTTGGATTGAATCTGATTATTGTAGAAGTCCTGCTATTGGAGAAGCTCGGACATTGACGAAGCCTGAAAGAAGTTCGGAGTAAAGTCGTTCATGGCCGGAAGAAGTCTAGGCTGAGGTTCGGAGAATAGTTGATCACTGTAGAAAATCGGCTGATAGTGAAGCTTAGAGAGCATTTGGAGCAGTCTGGTAGATGAATGGAGGAGCCCATTATTGGAGAAGTCCAGATGGCATGATAGGAGTTCATCTGTTATAGGAATTTGGAGGACACTGTGGAAGGCCAACCGCTGGAGGAGTCCGGATGGTAATATGGAAGCTCGGACGGTCGGGGAGGTTCAGAAAGGTGCCATGCAAAGTTAGAAGTCAGAAGAGCCCTGAGAGGGTCGGCCTCTTACGAACTTCGACTGGGTTATTTTATACCCAACACCAGTCCCCCTACTTTCGAGTTTGAGTTTCGAATGAAGAAAGTACAGAGAAATTTTCACAGTCAAAGTTGCATCCCTCGATTTCTGTACTCGGTTGTTTTCAGATATTTTGGCGTTTGGCGCGCTGGTGCTGGAGCTTTTTCAAATCGAGGTGATTCGAAAAGATTTTTTCAAAATTTTTGCTGGAGCGTTGCTCTAGGTGCGGTGCAATAATGGTTCTATCAGTTGCCAGCCACTTTTAGCCGCCTGCCATGGTGAGTAGGACACATGGCGGTTGTAGATCGACCAGAGGAGATCCGCAATCATTATTGTGCCGGACCTCATCGCTTATTTAAACCCACCTCCCTCCTTCAGGAGTCTCACTTTGCCTGGGAGTTTCTTCGGTCCCTTCTTCTTCCTGAGAGTTCCGTTCTTCCCCAGCGTTCTTCTCGGCCTTAGGTGTTCTTCGAGTCATCCCCATCTCTGCATCTCTGCATCCTTCAGATCAGCCTAGGTTAATTCCAGAACTCTCCCTTTTTTTGTGGCTCTATTTCTAAGCTGTGCCGATCTTCTTTCATTACAGATATGGACGCGAACGCAGCTTGGATGTTAGCCAAGAGTCTCAAGGCCCACAAGAGAAAAGGCGCTGCAACTTCTGGATCGGCGAAGAAGGTGAGGGTAGAAGAGACAAATTCGATCGTGCTTCACCTTAATCGCCCAGAGCCCGCGTTTGTGGTACATCTTCGACTGCGAGTACTTCCCGATCTCGTGAAAGGGAGAAGCAAAATAGGAGGATTGGAAGAAAAAGTTAAGTACTTAAAGCAATCCTCGATGATGGCTGGAACCGAGAGTTTGAAGTCTGAAGAAGTCGAGCTTCCTTAGAGCTTCTTTTACCTTTCGTTCTTCCGTGTATTCTTTTCTTTTCTTGTCATTTCTCTTTTTTGGCCTTCAAAGGCTTTGTAATGTACACTTTACTAATGAAATGAAAAAAAAATTTCTCATTACCTTGTCTATTCTTGCTTTGAGTTGTTGTTTATCGAGCTTCTTTCATCTTTCATCTTGTTCGATGTTGACGTTGTTTGAAGGTTCATGGTCATCGTCGTGTTGATTGGCCATTTTTTGTTCATGACCGAAGATTTTTTCGAGGCCACTCGAGTTTGACGCTTCCTTTCGGTGCTCGAGGTTGGGGGCCCAAACTTCTCGTTACCTTGAGGAAGTCAATTTTCTCCTGCCAGTGTCGGGTTCCCTCTTAGAGATCGAGGGTTTTTGACGGGGGTCTCCTTCCTCGTTGAGACGAGGTTCTTTGTGTCTTTGATGTAGTTTATTTTTTTCTTATCACTGACGTAGCTCGTCGCTCTCCCCTTTTCTCTTTCCTCCCTTTTTTTTTTGTGTTCGAGTGAGGGTTTTTCCTCTGCTCTTAACGGACGAGGTTTTCCTCCCGTTCCTAATAGGACTGTAGGGGCACGTAAGGGCCGTTGTAAGAGCCTCTCCCTCCATCCGATCTCTAAATAACCAGGCCTTTGATCTTGCTCATGTTAAGACGAGGTTCTCCTCCTATTCCTAACAAGACTGTAGGGGCACGTAAGGGCAGTTGCAAGGGCCTCTCCCCCATCCGATCTTTAAATAATCAGGCCTTCGACTTTGCTCATGTTAGGACGAGGTTCTCCTCCTGTTCCTAATAAGGCTGTGGGGGCACATAAGGGTCGTTGCAAGGACCTCTCCTCCCATCCGATCTTTAAATAATCGGGCCTTCGACTTTGCTCATGTTAGGATGAGGTTCTCCTCCTGTTCCTAATAAGGCTGTGGGGGCACGTAAGGGCCATTGCAAGGGCCTCTCTCTCCATCCAGTCTCTAAATAATCGGGCCTTCGACTTTGCTCATGTTAGGACGAGGTTCTCCTCCTGTTCCAACAGGCTTGATTTTGATTGTTTGAAGGAGCTACTCCTTATCGCTATAAGCTCATACCAAAAGAAAAGATATGCGAATATAAAAAAAAAAAATTTATTTAAGATGAAGTTATCGATAATACATTCGTAGATTTTTCGAATTCCATGATCGTGGAAGGTCTGCTCCTCCGAGCTCCTTTAGATAGTCTGTTCCGGGCCGAACCAATTCTCTGACTTCATACGGGCCTTCCCAGTTAGGGGCAAGTTTCTCTTGATTCTGAGGTTGTGAGACAGCGGCTCGCCAAAGTACCAAGTCCCCCGCTCTGAAGGCCTTGCTTTTGACCCGGGAGTTGTAGTAGCGGGCCACTTTCTGCTTGTAGGCGGCTGTCCGAACTTGAGCTATCTCTCGCTTTTCTTCTAACAAGTCAAGATTGGCCTTGAGACCCTGTGAGTTGCGCTACTCATCGAATGCCATGATTCACACCGACGGAAGCTTGAGTTCAAAGGGGGTCTCTCTGTGGGTAGTCTTCGAGTAGTTTGGCTAGAGCCCTGGATTGTCAGTTTCACCTCGTTCAAGTTCGGCTTCTTTCGGGGTGGTGCATTCCACTGTGAAGTCTGCTAATATTTGGGCTTTAATCACCGGTCGAGGTTGATAGTTGATATCGAATTCTGTAAGCTCGACTGCCCATTTCACTATCCTTTCAGAAGCATCCGCTCGATGCAAAACCGCCTTGATCGGCTGGTCGGTGAGCAGTGTTATGGTGTGTCCTTGAAAGTAAGATCAGAGCTTTCGAGCTGCAATCAACAAGGCGTAAGTTAGTTTCTCTAACTTAGTATATCCGATTTCGATGTCTCTTAATACTCGGCTTATGTAGTAGATCGATCGTTAAATTTTTGCTTCTTCCTTAACCAGAACTGTTGTGAGAGCCATAAGGAAGACCGCCAGGTACAGGAGCAACTCCTCTCCAGGTTTGGACTTTGCCACTAGCGGAGATGAGTCGAGGTAGTTCTTTAATTCTTCGAATGCTTGCTAACATTCAGTGGTCCAACAGAAGTTCTTCGGCTGCTTGAGAGTCTGAAAGAAAGACAGGCATCATTCGGCCGACCTTAAGACGAAGCGATTCAGAGCTGCTACTCTCTCAGTAAGGCACTGAACTTCTTTTATTGACCTCGGGGCAGTTATTTTCTGGATGGCGTGAATCTTTTTCGGATTTGCTTTGATCCCGCGCTCCGACACCATAAAGTCCAAGAATTTTTCTGAGGTTACTCCAAAAGCGCACTAGGCTGGGTTCAGCTTCATCGTATATTTTCGGAGGGTGCTGAAGGTCTCCTCAAGGTCGGCGACATGGTTCATTGAGGATTTACTTTTTATGAGCATATCGTCCACGTAGACCTCCATATTGCAGCCGATCTGCTCTTTGAAGATCTTGTTCACTAGCCATTAATAGGTTGTCCCTATATTTTTTAGGCCAAAAGGTATGACCCTATAACAATAAAGGCCACGGTTAGTAATAAAAGCAGTTTTTTCTTCATCTACTGGCGTCATCCTGATTTGATTGTAATCGGAGAATGCATCCATGAAAGTGAGAAGCTCGTGGCCCGAGGTTGCATCCACTAGTTGGTCGATTTTGGGCAGTAGGTAACTATCCTTCGGGTAGGCTTTATTCAGCTTTTTGAAGTCTGTACACATCCTCCACTTGCCATTCGCCTTCTTGACTAGAACCACATTGGAGACCCCGTTCGGATAGTTAACTTCTCTGATGAACCCGACTTTCAGGAGTTTTTCAACTTCCTCAGCTATTGCCATCTGTCTTTTCGGTGCATGACTTTGGATTTTTTCCTTCGTCGGTCGATGTTTGGGATCAACAGCTAAACGGTGTTCCGTGACTTCAGCATCAATCCCTGGCATGTCCGTCGGAACCCAAGCGAAAACATCTGCATTCTTTTGTAGAAAATTGATAAGCTGTGTCTGCACCTCTTTCCCCAAGTTGGAGCTGATCTTCACCACATGCTCTTCATTCCCATCATTCAAAGAAATTGAGACAAGATCTTCCATTGGCTCACCCCGTTCTTTAGCAAGATCATCGCGAGTGTCCAATCCATCAACCGGATAGGGGTTAGGCTGACCATTTCTTTGTAGGGCTATGTTATAGCAGTATCTTGCTAGGGCTTGATCTCCTCTGACCTCTCTGACCCCCTAGCCAGTAGGAAATTTCAATTTCAAATGGTAGGTCGATAAACAGCTCGGAGGGTGTTGAGGCCAGGTCGGTCGAGTATTGCGTTGTAGGCAGACGGCGCCCTTACTACCAGAAAATCCACTTGTGTTCTAGATTATTTCGGATACCGACCTGCAACTACAGTCAAAGTTATTACTCCTTCCACCGCCACAGCATCGCCAGTGAACCCTATCAACGGAGAGCTGATCGGCCCTAATCGTCCATCTGGGATGGACATTTTTGAGAATGCATTGTAAAACAAAATATCGATCAAGTTTTTACTATCAACAAGAATGCGGTTATCATCATAGTCAGCAATATTTAAAGAAACTACAACCACATCATTATGGGAGAATTAAATCTCCCGGGCATCTTCTTCAGTAAAGGTTATAGATTCTTCAGTTCTCTATCGCTTTGGCGGTTCGGCCGATCCCCTGGCTGCTCCCTTCCGGGGCCCTCCAGAGATGGTGTTGATGATCCTGATGGAAGGCCGATCTTCAAGTTGCTCTTCCCTCCTTGACAGCTCTGGCTGTGGTAGGGCCCTCGGCCGATCCTCCTTACCTTCAGACCGACGTCGGATGAATCTATCGAGCCGACCTTGCCTGATGAACTCCTCGATCTCATCTTGGAGCTGAATACACTCCTCCGTGTCGTGGCCGTGGTCACGATGATATAGATAGAACTTGTTAGGGTTGTGTTTCCCGAGGTGTATGAGCATCCTTTCCGGCCTTGGCAACTACTCCCCGACCTCCATCAGCACTTGGGCTTTTGGAGCATTGAGAGGGGCGTAGTTGTGGAATCTTCCTGGAGGAGAGCTTCGTCGAACTCTACGATCTGGGCTCCTCTGCCTACGAGCTCGGGGAGGAGTTCGGACATGCTTGTGTCCGAGGGGAGTTTGAGAACTTGGCCGAGCTTTACTCGGCCCTTTTTCAGCTGCGGGCTTGCTGGAGCCACCCGCCTGCCACTCCTTCACAGCCTCCTCGTCCTTCAGCTTGAAGGCTTTCTCTGCTCGGGCGTATCCCTCAGCCCGAGCCAGTAAATCAGTGAAGTCCCTGGGGTACTTCTTGTTGCAGCCCATCCCCTCGTCGCCCGATCGTCGGGGTCGCGCACCTGCAAGATAAGTCCTCACTGATCGGAGATGCCTCCGGTGGGGACCCTCCACCGGTCAAGTCAGAGATGAGACTAGGCAATAGTAGAAAATCAGGGGCTCAGTAGGGGAGAGCTAAGGAGAGCTTGAGAAAGCTTAAGAGAGCTTGAGAGCCTAAAGGTGCTTACCAGAACTGTTGCCTTATCCAGTTTTATAGTAGAAGGCGGTCCCGCCCTCAATGGTGCAGACAACTGAAGAATTGTCAAATCGCCGGGAACTACCAAGTCATTGGAATTAATCTATGTCCTTGGCAAGACAATGCCCCGGGGCGACCGCACCACATATCTCTGGCGGGGCAACAGCCCATAGCGGTTGTACAGCGTTCGGACGGGTTGGCCAACCATATGTCGGTATTCGACTGCCAGGACGTCGGGTGGTGACTCGGAGACATCATCGGCTGATCTGGTGCCTTATGAAAGTCGAACATCGGCTGCCACTCCCGACAGTGAGTCGGTGATGTGGGTTCGATCGTTCGGTCGGTTGGAAGTAGTATTGATCTGTTTGGCCAGCATACCTTCGGTCAGATATTGTCGGCAGCCATTATCGACAGTCATTGTCAGAGTCATTGTTGGAGTCGTCCGTCGGTCTGATGGGTAGAGTCGGGCGTCGGTCGGATCGATCCAAGGGTAAGTCGACGTACAGGGGTCAGTCGCGAATCTCAAGGGTCTTCTGGCAGAATGAAGGTAGGGACCCTCCGGGGGTGGAATCGTGATCAGACTGAGGGCTCTCCACCCTCTGCTTCCCCTTTTCGAAGAAGAAAGGGCAACTGGCCCCAGTGGCCCACCCTATCATCGGATTTTGAAACTCCGATGATGCTCTTTCCAGCCGCACAGATGCCTGCGGCTGTTACCGCTGCTGTTGCATGGCCTGCACTACTTCGGTGAGGCCCCTGACCTACTGAACCAGCAGGTCAAACTGCTCCATGCCGACTGTCGCTGTCGGAGGAGGAGGAGCCTGGGAAACAGGAGACGAGGTCGAAACCTGTGGATCTCACTGAGATCTGGCCGCGGAGGCTGTAGATCACCTGGTGGATGCCTTTCGGGGAGGCATCTGGTGAGGATCTGGCTGGAGAAGAAGAGAAAGATGTTGAAGAAGATGATCGAAGATAGTCTCGTTGAGTACTCTTTTAAGAATAAGGGTCCTGCGAAGACACAGTGCCCTTCCTCTAGCGCCAATTATGTTGGTGCAGAATTTCATCGATGTCGGAGAAGCTGGAGTCGAGATGATCACAGTCGCCGTCGGAACCTGCAAGGAAAGTCTAAACCGGAGTTGAGGGTGCTCCGACAAGATCCTCCGACGCTCAAGTCAGTACTCCGCTTTAACAAAAATGGAGCACTCAAATGGGATTTTAGCAGAGTTTTGAGATAGAGTTTTGAGCATAGAGAAGAACGTATCTGGAGATCTCTTTTTATAGATGGAGAGCATAACTGATCGACAGCGATATCTGTAACCGCCTAGTAGTGGGCCGTTCGTGGCCACGTGGGATTTGTTGCGGAGAGTAGTGGCATCAGTAGGTCGTTCAGAGCCACATGGAGTTTGTTATGGAGAGTGGAGTGGTGTCCGTTGTCGCGACTTGTCAGAGAGTGGTGGGGCCATGTGGAATCTGTTACAGAGAGTGGAGTGAGGTAGTGACCATTGTCGTGACTTGTCAGAGAGTTTGAGCCTGACGGCTGAAGCTCGGTTGGGACATCTGATGGAGCGGAATGGCTCTCTGCCTCAGTAATCTGAGAGGAGCTCGGATGTTTCCGAGGTTGCTAACGGGTTAACTGTTGTTGGGTGCCGTTGGTGCTGCAAACGAAAGTCATCTGCTGTAGAAGCTCGGACGAGAACTGCCTGTTGGAGAAGTCCAGTAGGAGTCCGATTGTTGGAGAAGTCTATTTGGAATTTGTATGATGTAGAAGCTTGTCTGAAGAATTGTCTGCTGGAGAGGTCCGATTGCACAAGGAATCTGACTGAAGGTCGATCGATAGAAGAGTTCGAAAGGCGTTGTAGAAGTTCATCCACTGGAGGAGTCTAGAAAATCCTGTGAAAGTTCGGTTGGCATTGCTGAAGTCCAGCTAGCACTGTTGAAGTCCGACTGATGCTATTGAAGGTTGATGGCTGGAGAGGTACGGAAGACACTGGAGGCCGTCGGTCGTTGTAGAAATTCATCCGAAATCCATCCGCTATGGAAGTTCCGACAGAGTCCGGTTCTTGTAGAAGTCTGGATGGAGACCGCTTATCGAAGAAGCTCGGCTGAAGTCTGCCTGTAATAGAAGTTCGGAAGGAATTCGTTTACAGTAGAAGCTCGGATGGAATTCGCTTACAGTAGAGGTCCGCTTGCAGTAGAAGTTCGGAGTGGACCGCTTGTGGTACAAGCTCGGAGTAGACCGCTTGTAGTAGAAGTTCGGACGAAGATCAGTTGTCGTGGAAGTTCAGATGGAGACTTCTTATTATAGAAGCTCGGATGAAGACCGACTGCCGTGGAAGCTCGGATGGAGACTTCTTATTGTAGAAGCTCCACTGCTAGAGAAGCTCGGTCATTGACGAAGTCCGAAAGAAGTTCGGAGTAGAAATCCGACTGGTGGAGTCCATCCATTATAGGAGTTCGTCTGCAATCCATCCACTATAGAAGTTCGGCTGGGATCCGGCTCTCATTGAAGCTCGGATGAAATCCGAAAGGCGGTCGACCACCGTAGAAACTTGGATGGAATCTGATTACTGTAGAAGTCCTGCTATTAGAGAAGCTCGGACATTGACGAAGCTCGAAAGAAGTTCGGAGTAAAGTCGTACGTGGCCGGAAGAAGTCTAGACAGAGATTCGGAGAATAGTCAATCACTGTAGAAAATCGGCTGATAGTGAAGCTCAGAGAGCGTTTGGAGCAGTCCGATAGATAAATGGAGGAGCCCATTATTGGAGAAGTCCGGATGACATGATAGGAGTTTGTTTGTTATAGGAATCTGGAGGACACTATGGAAGGCCGACCGCTGGAGGAGTCCGGATGGTAATATGGAAGCTCGGACGGTTGGGGAGGTTCAGAAAGGTGCCACGCAAAGTCGGAAACTGGAAGAGCCCTGAGCGGGTCGGCCTCTTACGAACTTCGACTGGGGTTATTTTATACCCAACACATATATATATGTATCTATATATAAATATATAAATAAATAAATAAATAAATAAATATATATATATATATATATATATATATATATATATATATATATATATATATATGTATGTATGTATATACATACTGTAGCGAAAATTAGTGCAGGGGCAAAATGATAATTTTAAATCTTTTTCAAAATTATTATTTTACAGTGAAATTATTAATTAATCTCATTAATTAATACTAATTAACCCTATACTAGGATCTAAATATGATACAACAGCATGCATTTAAATTTGAAATTCAAATTTGAATCAGTAAACCTTTTACAGTACTGTGTTCAGAACACATCACCTTTTGCGGATAGTCGATCACCACAATCTGATCACCATCGGGGGGCTCTGATTATCATGTCATAGCCACACAAATGTCTGGCCTCTGCGGATCATCCACACGAAGCTCCCGTCTGATCAGCTCCTCACGAATGCTAGTTCGTGATTTCACCCTTTTGATGGCAGATGTTGATCGAACTCCTTCGATCAATCTGTGCTGACTCCTCGGATGCTCTGGATCATTTGTATGGTTGCTTGAGAGGCTGATGGATCTCTCCCTAAAATTTGGTGGACTCACGACACTCGTGGCACACCAATCTCACTTCCCAAACCCTAAGTAGAAACCCTAGGGTACACACTAGAAACCCTGCGCTCAATTTTCTTTCTTTTCTTTTTTTTTTTCTCTCGGAAGGTTTTGGACCTTCACCTTGCGTACAAACTTTTCTCACACCCCAAAGTTTCTCTCCTAAAATTTCTACGCACGTCCCACCTTTCTCCTCTTTTTAAAACAATGTCGAACGTGTCTTATCTGCGTGAGAGGATAAAGATAAGTGGTTGCACATTTGAATTCAAATCAAATTTGAATTCAAATGCAAAACCAACTCATCCCTATCCACTTGTGCGTGAGAAGAGAAGGGGCGTGAGTTGATTTGTGCATGGAGAGTTTACACGAGAAATATTTTCTCATATAAAATATGGGGCGCACAAGATAAGACCATGGCACATGGATTAGTTGGTTGCTCATTCAAATTCAAACTTTCTTTTGAATTTGAATGGCCAACTAACTTATTTTTATCCAGATATTTGGTGCACAAGGGTGGGCATGGGATGGCTTCTGTGTGGAGAAAATTCATGAGAAGTTGCTTCTCATGAATTTAAATATGCACAGAAGAAGTGAGGTGGCGCAGGGAGAAAAGTCAAGGTGGTTTGAACCTAATTGAGCCAACCTAATCTAAATAGGTTAAGCACAATTAGAATAAATTAAATCTAACTTAATTAAGCTTAATTAGGCTCAATAAAATCTTAATTAAATCAAGAATTAACTAAACCTAACCCCTGATCAAATCAGGGACTAAACCACCTTAGCGATTAGGTCAACATTTAACCTAATCGGGTCAATCCAAACTGAATCCAATTCAATTGGACTTGATCCAAAAATAATTACTCAATCAAATTGAGTTAATTAGTGATCAAATCACTAATTAAATCTTTCATAAATATTGAGTCCAAATCCGATGGGCAATCAGGCATCAGAGACCATCGATATGAAACCCTGATCAAATAGTTCAAATTTCAAATTCAAAATTTAAAATTCAAAATTTTGACCCCGGTACCCAAAATGTGTGAAACTCATGATCAGAGAATCCTAATTCTCAATCATAGAGTTTCAGATACATAAGACTCATAATCAGCCATCTGATCAGAAAGGAACCACTAATGTGTGTGACCCCGCAGGTTCGAACCTATGCCGATAGCACAGGAATCAATTCCTGTACTAATCGAAGTGACCATCTAGCAATGGTACCCGACGATCGGATAGGTCGAATAATTACAATCGCAATATTCAGAACCTACGTGAATATGGTTATCGTATAATTCATCCCTTTTGACCCCTGTGTTTAGGACGACTCAGGATTAAACTGTCAACCCTGATGATATCATCTGAATCGTGCTCAACTCAATTAGTCCTGTGACTCCTCACTAGGACTACCCTGACCAAGGTTTTGCTAAATTGAAACACGACTATACACAGCTCCTAAACTGGAGTGGTCAATCCCATCTTGACACATGCACCGACAAGTCAAGTACTTGAATACATCCAGCAGCCTTCCGTCATTGAATTAGAAATTCAGATAGTCCAGTGCCTAAGTGCAGTAGTTGCTTGCAAGTCACCGTGGCGGTCTCAGGTCGGAGGGACATTTATACCTATATCCCATCGGAGCAAATCTTGACAGCAGAAATAGCTCCAGAGTTGGTCACGTTCAGTGCAGATGTACCATTACATCTCACCTGTATGCCGTAGGAGTGTCTCCACACTCTTTGGTTATGAGGACAACCAACCCATATGGCACACAACGACCTATGCTCGATAAACATTGTCGTCCTTGGTAACAATGTATCATTTGGTCGCGAACATGTTTAAGGACTAAGCGACAAATCCTCCTTTGTCGAGTCTAAATAGTCCTAAGGACTTCACCATAACACAGGAGTTCATTAGAAGGTGAAACATTTGTGATGAAAAAATACCAAAATAACTTTTATTTATTTATAATTCATGTACTAATACAAAAAGAGCACAACCGTCAATCGGCTGACGATTGGCTTTGGGACACTATTCCCAACAATCTCTCACTTGGCCTAAAGCCTATCGGTGCAGTATCTAATACCCATCTTCGACTTGTAGTCGTTGAACTCCTTCACCGCAATGGCTTTAGTGAATGGATCGGCCAGGTTCTCCTTCCCGTCGATCTTCTGAAGGTCAACGTCATCTCGATCCACGATCTCCCGGATGAGATGGTAGCGGCACAGAATATGCTTCGTCCGCTGGTGTGCCTTTGGTTCCTTCGCCTGAGCAATGGCTCCAGAGCTGTCGCAGTAGAGCAGAACTGGACTAACAAGGGAGGATGCTACTCCGAGCTCGATGATGAATTTTCTCAGCCACACCGCTTTTTTGGCAGCATCTGATGCAGCAATATAGTCCGCCTCGCATACTGAATCAGCCACAGTGTGCTGCTTGAAACTCTTCCAGCAGACAGCCCCACCATTAAGGGTAAAAATAAATCCTGACACACTCTTGCTATCATCGCGATCAGATTGGAAACTAGAGTCTGTAAACCCTATAAGTCTCAAGTCCGATTCACCATATATAAGCCACTGGTCCTTAGTATTTCTTAAATACTTCAGGATGGTTTTAACAACCTTCCAGTGATTCTCTCCTGGATCAGATTGGTATCTACTCACTACTCCTAGTGAGTATGCCACATCTGGTCGTGTACATGTTATGGCGTACATGATAGATTCCACTGTCGAAGCATATGGAATCCTACCCATACGCTCTCTCTCTTGAGGTGTTGTCGGACAATCTCTCTTCGAGAGAGAAATTCCATGGCCTATCGGTAGATAGCCTTTTTTGGAATTTTCCATGCTGAACCTTTTCAGCATAGTATCAATGTACGTGGATTGGGATAAGCCAAGCAACTTTTTGGATCTATCCCTATAGATCCTCATCCCTAGGATGTAGGAAGCTTCTCCCAGATCCTTCATGAAGAACTGTGACGATAGCCAAATCTTTATTCCCTGTAATGCAGGGACATCATTCTCGATTAAGAGAATGTCATCCACATACAATACAAGAAATATGACTACTGGACCATTAGCCCACTTATAAATGCAGGGCTCTTCTCCGTTCTTAACGAAGCCATATGTTTTGATCGTCCTATCAAAACGTATGTTCCAACTCCGAGATGCCTGCTTAAATCCATAAATGGACCGCTGTAGCTTGCACACCTTAGACTCATCTGTAGATGTGAACCCTTCAGGTTGTATCATATACACCTCTTCGTCCAGCTCTCCATTTAGGAAAGCTGTCTTCACATCCATCTGTCAGATTTCATAGTCCAGATAGGCAGCTATCGCAAGCATAATCCGAATGGATTTGAGCATTGCCATAGGAGAAAATGTCTCGTCATAGTCTATACCATAACGTTGACGATATCCCTTGGCAACCAGACGGGCTTTATAGGTCTCCACCTTTCCGTCTACGCCCCTCTTCCTTTTGAAGACCCACTTACACCCTATGGGTTTTACTCTTTCGGGTGGGTCAACCAATGTCCACACATCGTTGACCTTTATGGACTCCATTTCGGATTTCATGGCCTCTAGCCATTTCTCAGAGTCAGGTCTCTGCATTGCATCTATGTAGGTGATCGGATCCTCATCGTTTTCATCAAGTTCGACAGGATCACCATCCCGGACCAAGAAACCATAGTATCTGTCCGGTTGATGTGGTACTCTACCTGACCGCCTTAAGGGTGCATAATCAATGGGCTCCAGATCTGATCTAATCAAATCTGGTTCAGGTTCAGTAACATGTGTCAGTTTTTCCACCTGTCGAACTTCGTCAAGTTCGACCTTAGAGGCAACAGTTTTTTCACTAAGGAACTCTTTTTCTAAAAAAATTGCCTTAAGGCTGACAAACACCTTTTGCTCATCAGCAAGGTAGAAATAATACCCTTTGGTCTCTTTTGGGTACCCAATAAAATTACACTTGTCAGACCTAGGTCCAAGCTTGTCTGTAATTAAACGTTTAACATAAGTCGGACACCCCCAAACCCTAAGATGCGAGAGTACTGGCTTACGTCCTATCCATATCTCATATGGCATTTTGGCTACAGACTTACTCGGAACTCTATTTAGAAGGTAACAAGCCGATTCGAGCGCATATCCCCAGAGGGAGATCGGCAGACCACCAAACCCCATCATGGATCGAACCATGTCTAACAGGGTCCGATTCCTCCTTTCAGACACACCATTATGCTGTGGTGTTCCAGGAGGAGTCCATTGAGAGAGAATCCCATTCTCCCATAGATACGTCAGAAACTCATTGGAAAGGTATTCACCTCCTCGATCAGATCGAAGAGTTTTAATACACTTCCCAGTTTATTTTTCTACCTCATTTCGAAATAGTTTGAACATTTCAAATGATTCCGACTTATGCTTCATTAAATAGACATACCCACACCTAGATAGGTCGTCTGTGAAGGTTATGAAGTAGAAAAATCCACCTCTTGCACTTGAGCTCATGGGTCCACATACATCAAAATGTACCAGACCTAAGATTTCACTGGCTCGCTCACCTTTTCCAGTAAAAGGTGACTTGGTCATCTTCCCAAGAAGACAGGACTCACAGGTTGGAAGTGATTCACAATCACTAAATTCAAGAATTCCTTCTTGAGCCAACCTGTTTATCCTGTTCTTATTGATATGACCTAGCCTACAGTGCCAAAGGTAGACTTCTGACACATTATCTATTCTAGAGCGTTTACTGAAGTTTTGAACCACATTAACAGGCTGTGATAGTAAGTAAATTCCATTATTTAATTGTCCAACAAATATTGTAACACCATTCAAAATGATATTGCAAATATTTTTTTTTATTAAAAAATCATAACCGTACATGGCCAAAAGGCCTACAGAAATAATATTTAATAAAAAACTTGGACAATAGTGACATTCACTCAGAATTACATTACGAGAATTGATTACAAGACTCATGATTCCTAAAACTAGAACTGGAACTTTGCTTCCATCTCCAACATTCAGGAACCTCTCGCCTTCATCAAATCTTCTACTGACCTGCAGACCCTGCATCGAATTACAAATATGATAAGGGCCTCCGGTATCCAATACCCAGGCAGTAGTATCACAAATCGAAAAGTTGTAAGGAGTTATCATATAATTACATTGCTTCTTCTTTGGCCTGTTCGGGTCCAGGGAGGCAATGTATTGAGGACAGTTCCTCTTCCAATGCCCCTGCTTCTTGCAAAAGAAGCACTCCACCTGGCTCTGGTCGTGCTTGCGCTTCTTGGTCTGACCCTGTGCTACTGTCCCAGCATGAGATTGCACCTTCTTATTTTTCTTCTTCTTGTTCTTCTTCCCCTTCCCAAAGGGTTGACGACAAGAAGAAGACCCTCCCACTACATTCACCGACTCCTTATGGAGTTGGTGATCCTTCTCAAAGTTCTGCAGCAACCCCAACAATCCGTGGTAGTTTACTGCAGGCTTTGTCATTCGAAAATGAGTAAGGAATGGGAGGAAAGACTTGGGCAAGGAATTAAGGATCGTATCCTTACCGAGCTGCTCGTGCAGAGGAAAGCCCAATTTGCTTAGGTGCTCAATCATCTCGATCATATACAGTACATGATCAGTGACTGAGGCCCCATCCCTCATCCGAGCATTGAAAATAGCACAACTAGTTTTGTGCCTTTCAACGTCATCAGGCGTGCCAAAGGAGTCGTTCAACATTTGAAGCATCTCCTGTGGCTGGGCGTTCTCAAACCTTCGGCTGAACTCATCATTCATTGCTACCAGCATAATACATCGAACGGTGGTGCGGTCATTGAGCCACTTCAAGTAAGTGTCTCGGATCGCCTTACTAGCATTCGGAGCTGGCTCCTCAGGTACTGGATCCATTACTACATAAAGGATCCGCTCATGCTAAAGGACGATTTTCAATTTTCGATACCAGCTATCGAAATTAGGTCCTATGAGCTTGTCATTATCTAATAATGACCGGAGCGACAGGGTAGTGGCCATAGCTGCATAAAGAAAAACGAGACCTCTATTAGTACATAAATTAATACTAAAGACTTGGACTTTAGTCTAAAGTTTTTCCCAATATTTTTACGAACTGGTAGCCTCATCCTCCAATTCGAGAAATTACTTTAATTCCTTAATGGGTACTAGAATCCACATAGACTACACACGAGCCCAACTTTGGTTGGTCAACCCATGTGCATCTATGGGTAGGTTCTTAACCAGTTGTTTCTCTAAATAACTTCTAGTAATTGATTTTGCCCCAGAACCTAATCAGTAGGCTTTGGCCTCCACTGAAAAGATCTGGTTAGGTCCAACCATTAACATGACTTAATTTAGTGAATCGGACCAATAAATGATCAAGCCCGACTTTGGCCAGCCAACCTAACCACCATCAGAAAGACTCAATCAAATTATCATATTATGAATAATAATTCCATTAGCCAATGAGCACCAGGCCTTTGGGCCTCCAATGATCATTGAACTAATGGACTCATTATCATTCACTTAATGGGAGGCTATGACTTAGTTATCATTATAACTTAATCATTTTAGGGACCTAATAATTTTGAGGATTTTATTAAAGAATAGTAGAGAAGAAATCATCCAGCCAATTTCAATCCTCCCACTGACTTCACCAAGTCAGATTAAAAAGGATTTAATTAAAGCTGGCATTAGGAGCACCTAAATCAGTCACACTGATTTACCTAATGACATGGGTGAGCTCTAATCACCAAGTGATCTAATCAAAATCTAACTTACCAGATTGGCCAGGTAAGTGAGATCAGTGGTGGAGATTTGCCATTAACTCGTCAATGATCAAATCAATGCGAGTAGCTCTCGCTTAAGAACCACTGGCCAAAACTGTCGAACTTACCTTAGACACCAACCGGTTCATTAGTTTTAATTTTGATCAACTTAGTAAATAGGGCTCCACCGCGTAGCCATGAATTAAGTCCATCTTGGTCTAGTTAAAGACATGGACCCATTCAACTACAACTATTGAAGTTGAGTCTAGAGTATCCTTGACCTAATCTAATTCAACTTTTGATTAGATTTGACCAATTACTCTATTTAGTCTATTTTTTAAGCTAACCTTAGGTCTAACCCAATTATGGACCTAATTCATCTAACCCATTGACCTACAAGTTTATGCAATTGTCTTAGGTCTTAATTCACAATTCTAGACCTACTAGACAACACTTAATTCTTTTAATTAAGTACTTGGGCTGATGGGTCAGGGTTTGGCATTTCAAAAATAAATTTTCAAATTTTGAAAGATTTTATTTTCTGTTCACCAAATGTGTTGACTCATTTCACAAACGGATCAGCACATTTCATAAACAGTAATCTCATTGCTCACTTCATAATAAAAAATAACTCAAAATAAATCATGAATTTCTTAATTAAGTCCTTTCGCTACTTCATCGGCATGGGATATAATTGCATCGGCACCCTTACCGCCATAGGAGACCCCATCGAATGGGAAGAGAGGGTCTTTAAACCCTACTTTTCTCCTATGATTGGATGGCCATGGCAACCAACCCAATTAGATTACTTGCTACTTGGATCAAGTATATCTAAATATACTAATTTCAAAATTTAAAATTTGAATTTTAAATTTCAAATTTCAAATTTCAAATTTTAAATTGCAAATTTGAGATTTCAACCAAATTTCAAATTTCGAATTTTCAATCTTTGAATTTTAAATTTTGAATTTTGAATTTCGAATTTTGAATTTTAAATTTCAAATTTCAAATTTAAGATTTCAACCAAATTTCAAATTTTGAATTTCAAATTTGAAACTTCTAACAAATTTTAAATTTCAAATTTCAAATTTTTTTAAATTTTGAATTTTAAATTTTGAATTTTAAATTTAAACTTATAGATTACACCTTAATCTACGCATGCATATGTATATCATATTCTAGAACCATGCTCTGATACCATTTGTAGCGAAAATTTAGTGCAGGGGCAAAATGGTAATTTTAAATCTTTTTCAAAATTACTATTTTACAGTGAAATTATTAATTAATCTCATTAATTAATACTAATTAACCCTACACTAGGATCTAAATATGATACAACAGCATGCATTTAAATTTGAAATTCAAATTTGAATCAGTAAACCTTTTACAGTACTGTGTTCAGAACACATCACCTTTTGTGGGTAGTCGATCACCACAATCTGATCACCGTCGGAGAGCTCTGATCATCACATCGCAGTCACACAAATGTCTGGCCTCTGTGAATCATCCACACGAAGCTCCCGTCTGATCAGCTCCTCACGAATGCTAGTTCGTGATTTCACCCTTTTGATGGCAGATGTTGATCGAACTCCTTCGATCAATGTGTGCCGACTCCTCAGATGCTCTGGATCATTTGCACGGTTGCTTGAGAGGCTGATGGATTTCTTCCTAAAATTTGGTGGACTCACGACACTCGTGGCACACCAATCTCACTTCCCAAACTCTAGGTAGAAACCCTAGGGTACACACTAGAAACCCTGCGCTCAATTTTCTTTCTTTTCTTTCTTTTTCTCTCAGAAGGTTTTGGACCTTCACCTTGTGCAAAAACTTTTCTCATGCCCCAAAGTTTTTCTTCTAAAATTTCTACACACATCCCACCTTTCTCCTCTTTTTAAAACAACGCCGAACGTGTCTTATCCGCGTGAGAGGATAAAAATAAGTGGTTGCACATTTGAATTCAAATCAAATTTGAATTCAAATGCAAAACCAACTCATCCCTATCCACTTGTGCGTGAGAAGAGAAGGGGCGTGAGTTAATTTGTGCATGGAGAGTTTACACGAGAAATATTTTCTCATGTAAAATATGGGGTGCACA
>NC_026004.2:88924099-88931599 GCF_000442705.2 Elaeis guineensis | reverse complement strand
CAAGTGCAGCTCCGCCCGGACTCCTACGGGAGCCGGGCTCCACCACCATCAGCAAGCGCTGCTCCGCCCGGACTCCTACGGGAGCCGGGCTCCGCCGCCAACATCAAAATAGCTCCACCCGGACTCCTACGGGAGCCGGGCTCCGCCCTCAATATCAATTGCTGGTAAGCTCAATCCGGACTCCTATCAGAGTCGGACTTCACCCTTGACTTTGTTTGCAGCGCAGCTCCGCCCGGACTCCTACGGGAGCCGGGCTCCACCGACGACATCAGCACAGCTCCGCCCGGACTCCTACGGGAGCCGGACTCTGCCGCCGACATCAGAATAGCTCCGCCCGGACTCCTACGGGAGCCGGGCTCCGCTCACGACGGCTCCGACCATTGCCGAGCTTCAATCGACAGACCCACGCCCCCTGACAGGCCCTCAAAACGGCCGCGACCCTGCTCCACCTCCTGTGGCGGACTCCACGCAGTATCATCATTCCCTGACAAGCCGCAGCAGCCATAGCCGCCCTGCTCCACTTCCTGTGGCGGACTCCGCACAGCTCCATTATCCCCCTGGCAGGCCACAGTAACGGCCACGAACCTGCTCCACCTCCTGCGACGGATACCATGCGATTCTCCTGACGACGGATGCTGCTCCACCCCTCATAGCGGATTCCACGTGGCAAGTCGAGGTGATACCCACGTGTCTGCTCCATTATCTTTCGCAATCAATTCCCCTGACCATGGGCGGCCCACTACCAGGCGGTTACACAAGTCGCCATCAGTCCGTTGCCTCCCCCGCCTATAAAAGGGGGGACTCAGATACGTTATTTTTTAAGCTCTTTTGCCTTATCTCAAAACTCTGCTAAATTCTCCGTTCGAGCACTCCATTTTTGTTGAGGCAGAGAACTGACTTGAGCGTCGGAGGGTCTTGCTGGAGCAACCCCACCTCCGGTTTAGACTTCCCTTGCAGGTCCCGGCGGCGACCGCGGCTTCCTCGACTCCAGCTTCTCCGACGCAGGCGGATTTTTGCACCAACAGGATTGGCGATAGAAGGAGGGGCCTGTGTCTTCGCAGCACCCTTGTTCTTAAAGGAGCGCTCAACGAAGCCACCTCCGGCCATCTCTCCGTCATCTACTCCTAATCCTCCCCCGCGAGATCGACACCCGATGCCTCCGCGCAGGGCATCCACCCGGCGGTCCACGGCCTCCGCGGCCAGATCTCAGGCTCCGGCCTCCCCTCCCATTTCTCAGCCAGCTCCTCCTCCCCCTCCGGCGACGGCGGTCGGCGCGGAGCAGTTTGACTTGCTGGCGCAGCAGGTCAAGGGCCTCGTCGAGGCCGTACAGGCGATGCAGCAGCAACCGCCGCAGGCGTCAGCGCATCCGGAAGGGGCATCTCTGGAATGCTAGAACCCGGCGGTGGGGCGGGCCACCTGGGCTAGCCGCCCCGTCCTTCCCGAAAAGGCGAATCCAAGGGTGGAGAGCCCTCAGTCGGACCACGACTCCACTCCTGGGAGATCCCTGCCCCCGTTCTGCCAAAGGACCCTCGAGACTCGAAGTCGAGAGGATTTCCTGGACCGGAGGCTCCAGGAGATGAACCGGCGGATCGAAGAACTCCGCCATGCGCCTCCCGCTTACGGTGAGGATATCTGCACTGACCCTCCCTTCTCCCAAATGATTATGCAGGAACCGATCCCACCGAATTTCAAGCTCCCCCAGTTTGAAAGCTACGACGGGACGTCGGACCCGGAGGACCACCTGGAGGCCTTCCGAACGATGATGCTGCTTCATGGTGCCCCCGACGCCATCTTGTGCCGGGCTTTCCCGTCTACTTTGAAGGGAGCAGCAAGAAACTGGTACTCGGCACTGAAGCCGGGTACCATCTTCTCCTTCGACCAAATGAGCCACCAATTCGTGGCCCATTTTGTCAGCAGCCGACGTCCCCAGAAAGGTTCGGAGTCCCTCATCAATATCAAGCAGAGGGAAGGGGAGTCCATACGGGCCTACATCAACCGCTTCAACATCGCGGCGTTGGAGGTCCGGAACTTAGACCAGTCGGTTGCCATGGCCGCCCTGAAAGGTGGCCTTCAGAAGAATGATCTCTTGTACTCCCTGGAGAAGAAGTACCCCAGGGATTTTGCTGATCTGCTGGCTCGGGCTGAAGGATACGCCCGAGCGGAAGAGGCCTTCAGAATGAAGGATGAAGAGACTGCGAGGGAGCGCCAGACGGGAGATTCTGGCAAGCCCGCAGTTGAGAAGAGGCCAAGGGAAGCCCGGCCTCGCTCCCGATCCCCTCCTGGGCACAAGCGCGCCCATACTCCACCCCGGGCACGCAGGCAGAGAAGCCCGGACAATAGGTTTCGACGGGGTTCCCCGCTAGGGAAGTTCCGCAGCTACGCCCCCCTCAACGCCTCGAAGGCCCAGGTACTGATGGAGGTCAGGGAGCTGATCCCTAGGCCGGAGAGGATGCGCACGCACCCCGAGAAGTGCAACCCCAACAAGTTCTACCTCTACCACCGCGACCACGGCCACGACATCGAAGAATGCATCCAGCTCCAGGATGAGATCGAGGAGCTCATCCGACGAGGTCGGCTCGACAGATTCATCCGCCGCAGGCCTGAGGGTAGAGGAGACCGGCCAAGAGCCCTCCCGCCGCCCGAACCACAGAAGAGGGAGGAGCAGCCCGGGGACCGGCCTCCTATCGGGACCATCGACTACATCGCCGGAGGGCCTCAAGGAGGATCGGGAGAACTGTAAATGTATTGCTTACTGTTTCGTTTTGAATCTACTTTTCTTTCTAGCTAACACACTCCTCCTGCTTAACGCGGATGTATTATGACTGGATATGACCTCTCCAAAAAACAACGGCCATGTCAGGAACAGCAGGAGAACCTCATCCTGACATGAGCAAAGTCAAAGGCCCGATTCTTTTAGACCGGATGGGGGGAGAGGCCTTACAACGCCCTAATGTGCCCCCACAGCCCTGTTAGGGATAGGAGGAAAACCTCGCCCTAACTTGAGCAAAGTCGAAGGCCCGGTTCTTTTAGACCGGATGGGGGAGAGGCCTTACAACGCCCTAATGTGCCTCCACAGCCCTGTTAGGGACAGGAGGAAAACCTTGCCCTAACTTGAGCAAAGTCGAAGGCCCGGTTCTTTTAGACCGGATGGGGGGAGAGGCCTTACAACGCCCTAATGTGCCCCCACAGCCCTGTTAGGGATAGGAGGAAAACCTCGCCCTAACTTGAGCAAAGTCAAAGGCCCGGTTCTTTTAGACCGGATGGGGGGAGAGGCCTTGCAACGCCCTAATGTGCCCCCATAGCCATGCCAGGAATAGGAGGAGAACCTCGTCCTGACATGAGCAAAGTTGAAGGCCCGATTCTTTTAGACCGGAGGGGGGAGAGGCCTTACAGCGCCCTAACGCGCCCCCACAAGCCAGGCTGATAACGAGAACCTCGCGCCGGCTCAAGCAAAATGGAAGACCCGGACTCCTACGAGAGCCGGGTTCTGCCGCCAGGTAAAGCTTCACCCGGACTCCTACGGGAGCCGGGTTCCACCGCCAAGGTAAAGCTTCACCCGGACTCCTATGGGAGCCGGGTTCCACCGCCAAGGTAAAGCTTCACCCGGACTCCTACGGGAGCCAGGTTCTACCGCCAAGGTAAAGCTCCACCCGGACTCCTACGGGAGCCGGGTTCCACCGCCAAGGTAAAGCTCCACCCGGACTCCTACGGGAGCCGGGTTCCACCGCCAAGGTAAAGCTCCACCCGGACTCCTACGGGAGCCGGGTTCCACCGCCAAGGTAAAGCTCCACCCGGACTCCTACGGGAGCCGGGTTCCACCGCCAGGTAAAGCTTCACCCGGACTCCTACGGGAGCCGGGTTCCGCCGCCAGGTAAAGCTTCACCCGGACTCCTACGGGAGCCGGGTTCCGCCGCCAGGTAAAGCTTCACCCGGACTCCTACGGGAGCCGGGTTCCGCCGCCAAGGTAAACTTCACCCGGACTCCTACGGGAGCCAGGTTCCGCCGCCAGGAAAGCTTCACCCGGACTCCTACGGGAGCCGGGTTCCGCCGCCACGGTAAACTTTACCCGGACTCCTACGGGAGCCGGGTTCCGCCCCCAAGAAAGACTTCGCCCGGGCTCCTAAGAAAGCCGGGCTCCATCCGCCACTTCGCCAGCAAGGGTTAAAAACGGTGGCGAGGCTCGGCCACATGGCGAGATCGGATGGAAGGAAAGAGCCCTTTCCCACGACGACCTCTAAGCCAAACAGGCCAAACGACGAGAAAGGGTCAGCGAACGACAATATTAGTGCTATGCGCGGACAAGGTAACACAAAATACCTTTTTCTCATTTCCGATATATGTACTACAGGGCCAGGATGGCCAGAAAAAGAGGGACAAAATGACAAGAAAAGAAAAGGGGGGCAGCTACAAAAAGGGGATGACTACAAAAGAACTCTAAGGAGGTCCTGCTCCCTCTAACATAGGGTGATCACCTCCATCCCCCGACCAGGACTGCCTCAGGGTCTCCACCATTTCCTCTAGTTCTTCCTTCTTTTGCAGCATATCCTGGAGCGCCTGACGAAGTCGTCGGCTCTCAGCCTCCGCTTTCCGATGCCACTTCCGCAAAACTTCGGACTCCGCCTCTGCGTCCGCGACGGCCTTCCGTTCAAGTCCCAGTTGGATTTTTACTTGTTGAAGCTCAGCTGTCTTCTCCCCAAGGGAGACAGAAATTCCTTCGACAGAGCCTCTCAGGGCTTGGAGCTCTTCGTTATCTTGGGCGTTAGCAAGCTGCGCCCTAGTAACCAACTGCCTCTGGAGACGGACTACCTCGTCCGCCGCTCGACGGAATCTCCCCTTGTGCTCCTGTACCTGTCGGCGCCAGCTGGCCCGCTGCACATCGTGGCTCATCTCGGCATCTTGAAGCTGCTTCTGGAGGTCGAAAACTTTTTGTGACCATATCCGCTCATCCCGCGCTGTGAGCCGGGGTGAGTTCCCTTCCAGCTGGCCGATCCTCCTCTTGGCAGCCGACAGCTCTACTTTAAGGGCGCTGATCCTGGCTTCTTGAGCCCAAGTTCGGTCGCTAGCGCTCTTCGTGCATTCTTCGAGCTCTTTCGCAAAGTTCGCCTTCCTCCGGCTGTAGTCCATGATTGCCTTCACTTGGAGACTCCTGAAGTGGGCGGCCTCAGCGGCGGCCTCGAAATAGCATTTTTTCGCCTGGCGGAGCTCGCCCTCCGACTTTTTCAACTTCTTCGTCAGGTGGAGGACCTCCTTTTTTAGCCGTTGGATAGTTGACTTCAGCGGGACCCCCAGGGGCAAGGGAAGTGCTTCGGCAGGACGCTGCCATCGGAAGATGCAAATGTCAGAGACCAACTCTTTACAAGAAGAAAGGCAGAAAAGAAGAAGCAGGGGGAAGGAAAGGCCATCCACAATAAGAAGTTCGACTTTATTAATTTTGAAGACAAGCGGAAGGGAAATATGGCGACAAAAGAAAGATACAAGATCGGAGGTCTCAGACCTCGGGGGCAGGGGGTGGAGAGCTCGATGCGGGGGGTGCGACTGCGACAGCAGCGGACGGAGGGGCGGCCTCGTCGTCAGACTCCTCCAAAAAGCTGAGATCAAGGTCGGGATATCTGCTGGCCATCCTCTCTCGGCAGAGCTCGAACCCCTTGGTGAACGCCTCCAGGCCGAACTGGACGTTCAGCTCCCTCATCTCCGCGGAGGTCTTGAACTCCTCCACTGCAAGGGTCCTGGCCTCCGAGACCAGAACTGGAGTTTGCTCGGCCAGATGGGCGACCTCGGCCTCCGCCTTCCTTGCCGACTCCTCCAAACTTCGCCTCTCCTCCTCCCGGACTCGCTTTCCTCTTCCCGGTCTTGTCTCTCTCTCTCCAGAGCCTCCCGGAGGGCGGCCACCTCGACCGTCTTCGCTTGAAGACGAGCAACCTCGTCTTGGCAGCGCTCCTCCACCCGAAGAAGATCCCTTCTCATGCGGCCTGACGCCTCAACATAGGCGAAGAGCTGGTGCCCGATCTGCAAAGACAGATAGAGAATTACAACAAAGATCGAGCAATTGAGCAAGTAAAAATCCGCTTACCTCAAGAAAGGACCCCAAGGTGTCCCAGGCCCGCTGCTCGGGATCGACGCGGTCGATCCTCTCCACGACATCGGACAGGATGCAACCATCGAGCAATCGGCGGATTAGGGCCTTGTCGTTGAAGGGGTTCTCCGATCCCCCCTCGGAGCAGACGGACTCGTCTGCAGCGGCTCGGTGGCTGCTCGGCCTGCGGGCCACCGATTTTCTCCTCCTCCCCGCGGCAGGCGCCTCCGCGGGGCGGACCTCCGGAATGGGGACCCCAGTCGGTGGGCTCCCTGAGGGAGCCCGGGGGGCCGCTGGCTCGGCATCCGAAGGAATGTCGATCGCCGGGGTCGCCTGGATGGGTGCGGCCAAGCTCGTCTCCTCCACCCTGGCCCTCTTCGCCGAGCCGGAAGTCGTCGCGCCCTTCCTTTTCTGGGCTCTCATGGCCTTGGCGAGCATCCGTGTGGCTTCGCGTCCATTGCTAAAAAAAAAAAAAAAAAAAAAAAACGGGAAAAGAAAAGAAGAAGGAAAAAGCAGCACCAATCAGTCCGAAAAAAAAAAAAAAAAAAAAAGAGAAAAGAAGAGAAGAAGAAGAAAGAAAAAAGAGAAAGAGAAAAGAGGAAAAAGGAGAGAGAAAGGAAGAGAGGGAAGAAGAAGACAAGAAAAGGAAAGATGTATACTTGCTGGATCTTGAGGGCTCAGGCCGATGTTGAAGAGAAGCGGCTCCTTCAGTAGGTTTGGAAGGGAAGGAGCGGGGTAACTCAGGAGCTTCTGGGCGGCCTGAAGGTCGTCCTCTCCCAGGCCGGGAGCCCGACGGACGGAATCCCTCAGAGACCCCCAAGGGGGCAGGCCCAATTCCAGGGTCGGGCAGTAAATGAAGAGAAATTTCCCCTTCCAGTTGTGAATCAAAGAAGGGGCGCCCTTCAGCAACCCCTTCTTACCGAACTGGGGGGAGAAGTACCACCAATCCTTCGCTGAAGGATGGCGTTTGAAAGTGTAGAAATGTCTGAACAAGGAGAGGGAAGGCTGGACCTCGGCTATGTGACAGAGGGAGAGAAACCTATCAAAAACCTAAAGGAATTCGGGGCGACAGAAGCGAGAGAAATGTCTAAGAAACGAAAGAAGGCGGCAACAAAAGCTGGGAGCGGAAGCCGGAGTCCGGCACGGAATGCCTCCTGGTACAAACAGAAGCGACCAGGAGGGGGAGCGCTGGCCCGGTCGGAGGGGCCAGGAAGCTCCAGATCGTACTCTGAAGGGACCCCGTACCGAGCCCTTATCAGGAGAAGTTCGTCCGGAGTCGACGAACAAGGAATAGCGCCCGGTGCGAAGACCGGGCGAGACCCTGCCCCAAACGCGGGTTCATCCGCAGAGACAGGGGCCTGGGGGTTTGAAGCAGAAGAACTCCCAGGGCTTACGGGGGCAGAAGAATCGGAAGACATTTTTTTTTG
>NC_026004.2:88906165-88913665 GCF_000442705.2 Elaeis guineensis | reverse complement strand
CAGAGAACTGACTTGAGCGTCGGAGGGTCTTGCCGGAGCAACCCCACCTCCGGTTTAGACTTCCCTTGCAGGTCCCGGCGGCGACCGCGGCCTCCTCAACTCCAGCTTCTCCGGCGCAGGCGGATTTTTGCACCAACAGGATTGGCGCTAGAGGAAGGGGTTTGTATCTTCGCAGCACCCTTGTTCTTGAAGGAGTGCTCAACGGAGCCCCCTCTAGCCATCTCTCCGTCATTTACCCCTAATCCTCCCCCACGAGACCGGCACCCGATGCCTCCGCGCAGGGCGTCCACCCGGTGGTCCACGACCTCCGCGGCAAGATCTCAGGCTCCGGCCTCCCCTCCCGTTTCTCAGCCAGCTCCTCCTCCCCCTCCGGCGACGGCGGTCGGCGCGGAGCAGTTTGACTTGCTGGCGCAGCAGGTCAAGGGCCTCGTCGAGGCCGTACAGGCGATGCAGCAGCAGCCGCCGCAGGCGTCGGCGCATCCGGAAGGGGCATCTCCAGAATGCCAGAACCCGGCGGTGGGGCGGGCCACCTGGGCTAGCCGCCCCGTCCTTCCCGAGAAGGCGAATCCAAGGGTGGAGAGCCCTCAGTCGGACCACGACTCCACCCCTGGGAGATCCCTGCCCCCGTTCTGCCAAAGGACCCTCGAGACTCGAAGTCGAGAGGATTTCCTGGACCGGAGGCTCCAGGAGATGAACCGGCGGATCGAAGAACTCCGCCATGCACCTCCCGCTTATGGTGAGGATATCTGCACTGACCCTCCCTTCTCCCAAATGATTATGCAGGAACCGATCCCGCCGAATTTCAAGCTCCCCCAGTTTGAAAGCTACGACGGGACGTCGGACCCGGTGGACCACCTGGAGGCCTTCCGGACAATGATGCTGCTTCATGGTGCCCCCGACGCCATCTTATGCCGGGCTTTCCCGTCTACTTTGAAGGGAGCGGCAAGAAACTGGTACTCGGCACTGAAGCCGGGTACCATCTTCTCCTTCGACCAAATGAGCCACCAATTCGTGGCCCATTTTGTCAGCAGCCGACGTCCCCGGAAAGGTTCGGAGTCCCTCATCAACATCAAGCAGAGGGAAGGGGAGTCCATACGGGCCTACATCAACCGCTTCAACATCGCGGCGTTGGAGGTCCGAAACTTGGACCAGTCGGTTGCCATGGCCGCCCTGAAAGGTGGCCTTCAGAAGAATGACCTCTTGTACTCCCTGGAGAAGAAGTACCCCAGGGATTTTGCTGATCTGCTGGCTCGGGCTGAAGGCTACGCCCGAGCGGAAGAGGCCTTCAAAATGAAGGATGAAGAGACTGCGAGGGAGCGCCAGGCGGGAGATTCTGGCAGGCCCGCAGTTGAGAAGAGGCCAAGGGAAGCCCGGCCTCGCTCCCGATCCCCTCCTGGGCACAAGCGCGCCCATACTCCACCCCGGGCACGCAGGCAGAGGAGCCCGGACAACAGGTTTCGGCGGGGTTCCCCTCTAGGGAAGTTCCGCAGCTACGCCCCCCTCAACGCCTCGAAGGCCCAGGTACTAATGGAGGTCAGGGAGCTGATCCCTAGGCCGGAGAGGATGCGCACGCATCCCGGGAAGCGCAACCCCAATAAGTTCTGCCTCTACCATCGCGACCACGGCCACGACACCGAAGAGTGCATCCAGCTCCAGGACGAGATCGAGGAGCTCATCCGGCGAGGTCGGCTCGACAGATTCATCCGCCGCAGGCCCGAGGGTAGAGGAGACCGGCCAAGAGCCCTCCCACCGCCCGAACCACAGAAGAGGGAGGAGCAGCCCGGAGATCGGCCTCCTATCGGGACCATCGACTCCATCGTCGGAGGGCCTCAAGGAGGAGCGGGAGAACTGTAAATGTATTGCTTACTGTTTCGTTTTGAATCTACTTTTCTTTCTAGCTAACGCACCCCTCCTGCTTAACGCGGATGTATTATGACTAGATATGACCTCTCCAAAAAACAACGGCCGTGTCAGGAACAGGAGGAGAACCTCGTCCTGACATGAGCAAAATCAAAGGCTCGGTTCTTTTAGACCGGATGGGGGGAGAGGCCTTACAACGCCCTAATGTGCCCCCACAGCCCTGTTAGGGACAGGAGGAAAACCTCGCCCTAACTTGAGCAAAGTCAAAGGCCCGGTTCTTTTAGACCGGATGGGGGGAGAGGCCTTACAATGCCCTAATGTGCCCCCACAGCCCTGTTAGGGACAGGAGGAAAACCTCGCCCTAACTTGAGCAATGTCGAAGGCCCGGTTCTTTTAGACCGGATGGGGGGAGAGGCCTTACAACGCCCTAATGTGCCCCCACAGCCCTGTTAGGGACAGGAGGAAAACCTCGCCCTAACTTGAGCAATGTCGAAGGCCCGGTTCTTTTAGACCGGATGGGGGGAGAGGCCTTACAACGCCCTAATGTGCCCCCACAGCCCTGTTAGGGATAGGAGGAAAACCTCGCCCTAACTTGAGCAATGTCGAAGGCCCGGTTCTTTTAGACTGGAGGGGGGAGAGGCCTTACAGCGCCCTAACGCGCCCCCACAAGCCAGGCTGATGACGAGAACTTCGCCACCGGCCCAAGCAAAATGGAAGACCCGGACTCCTACGGGAGCCGGGTTCCGCCGCAAAGGTACTCCTACGGGAGCCGGGTTCCACCGCCAAGGTAAAACTTCACCCGGACTCCTACGGGAGCCGGGTTCCACCTCCAAGCAAGACTTCACCCGGACTCCTACGGGAGCCGGGTGCCGCCGCCAAGCAAGACTTCACCCGGACTCCTACGGGAGCCGGGTGCCGCCGCCAAGCAAGACTTCACCCGGACTCCTACGGGAGCCGGGTTCCGCCGCCAAGCAAGACTTCACCCGGACTCCTACGGGAGCCGGGTTCCGCCGCCAAGCAAGACTTCACCCGGACTCCTACGGGAGCCGGGTTCCGCCGCCAAGCAAGACTTCACCCGGACTCCTACGGGAGCCGGGTTTCGCCCCCAAGCAAGACTTCACCCGGACTCCTACGGGAGCCGGGTTCCGCCGCCAAGCAAGACTTCACCCGGACTCCTACGGGAGTCGGGTTCCGCCGCCAAGTCAGACTTCACCCGGACTCCTACGGGAGCCGGGTTCCGTCGCCCGGTAAGACTTAGCCCGGACTTCCACGGGAGCCGGGCCCTCATCGCCACTTCTACGACAGGGGTCAATGATGGTAGCAAGACTCGGCCGCGCAACCAGATCGGATGGAAGGAAGGAGCTCCCCACCCCCCCCCACGGTGACATCTACATCAAACAAGCCAAACGACAAGAAAGGCCCAACAATCGACATTATCAGTACTACACGTGAACAAGGTAACACAAAGCGCTCCTTTTTCCATTTTCAATATATACACAACAAAGCCAGAGCGGCCAGAAAAAGAAAAACAAAATGACAAAAAGAAAATAGCTACATAAAGACAAAGGGGCTCTAAGGGGGCCCTGCCTCCTCCGACCTTGAGTCGCCACCTGCATCCCTCAACCAGGACGGCCTCAGGCTCTCCACCGTTTCTTCTAGTTCTTCCTTCTTTCGCAGCACATCCTGGAGCGCCTGACGAAGTCGCCGGACCTCAGCCTCCGCTTCCTGATGCCACTTCCGCAACACTTCAGACTCTGCCTCTGCATCCGCGACGGCCTTCCGCTCAAGCCCCAGTTGAATTTTTACTTGTTGTAGCTCGGCTGTCTTCTCCCCAAGGGAGACAGAAATCCCTTCGACAGAGCTTCTCAGGGCTTGGAGCTCTTCGTTATCTTGGGCGTTAGCAAGCTGCGCCCTAGTAACCAACTGCCTCTGGAGACGGACTACCTCGTCCGCCGCTCGACGGAATCTCCCCTTGTACTCCTCTACTTGTCGGCGCCAGCTAGCCCGCTGCACATCGTAGCTCATCTCAGCATCTTGAAGCTGCTTCTGGAGGTCGGAAACTTTTTGTGACCATATCTGCTCATCCCGTGCTGCGAGTCGGGGTGAGTTCCCTTCCAGCTGGCCGATCCTCCTCTTGGCAGCCGACAGCTCCACTTTAAGAGCGCTGATCCTGGCCTCTTGAGCCCAAGTTCGGTCACTGGCGCTCTTCTTACATTCCTCAAGCTCTTTTGTGAAGCTCGCCTTCCTCCGACTGTAGTCCATGATCGCCCGCACTTGGATACTCCTGAAGTGGGCGGCCTCGGCAGCGGCCTCGGAGTAGCATTTTTTCGCCTGGCGGAGCTCGCCCTCCGACTTTTTCAACTTTTTCGTCAAGTGGAGGACCTCCTTTTTGAGCCGCTGGATAGTCGACTTCAGCGGGACCCCCAGGGGCAGGGGGAGTGCTTCGGCGGGGCGCTGCCATTGGAAGAGGCAAGCGTCAAAGACCAATTCGTTACAAGAAGAAAGGCCGGAAAGAAGGAGCACAGGGAGGAAAAAATCATCCACAAAAAGGAATTCGGCTTTATTGATTGATCTTGAAGACAAATGAAAAGGAAGCATGATAACAAAAGAAGGATACAAGGTCGGAGGTCTCAGACCTCGGGGGCGGGGGGTGGAGAGTTCGGCGCGGGGGGTGCAACTGCTGTGGCGGCGGGCGAAGGGCCGGCCTCGTCGTCGGACTCCTCCAAGAATTCGAGGCCAAGATCGGGATATCTGCTGGCCACCTTCTCCCGGCAAAGCTCAAACCCCTTGGTAAATGCCTCCAGGCCGAACTGGACGTTCAGCTCCCTCATCTCCGCGGAGGCCTTGAACTCCTCCACCGCAAGGGTCCTGGCCTCCGAGACCAGAACCAGAGTTTGCTCGGCCAGCTGGGCGACCTCGGCCTCCGCCTTCCTCACCGACTCCTCCAGGCTCCGTCTCTCCGCCTCCCGGGCTTGTCTCTCCTCCTCCCGGGCTTGTCTTTCCTCTTCCCGGTCCTGTCTCTCTCTCTCCAGGGCCTCCCGGAGGGCGGCCACCTCGGCCGTCTTCGCTTGAAGACGAACGACCTCGTCTTGACAGCGCTCCTCCGCCCGGAGGAGATCCCTTCTCATGCGGCCCGACGCCTCGACATAGGCGAAGAGCTGGTGCCCGATCTGCAAAGACAGATGGAGAATTACAACAAAGACCGAGGCAACTGTGCAAATAAAAATCCGCTTACCTCAAGAAAGGACCCCAAGGTGTCCCAAGCCCGCTGCTCGGGATCGGCGCGGTCGATCCTCTCCACGACGTCGGACAGGATGCAACCATCGAGCAGCCGACGGATTAGAGCCTTGTCGTTGAAGGGATTCTCCGATCCCCCCTCGGAGCAGACGGACTCGTCTGCAGCGGCTCGGTGGCTGCTCGGCCTGCGGGCCACCGATTTTCTCCTCCTCCCCGCGGCAGGCGCCTCCGCAGGGCAAACCTCTGGAATTGGGACCCCAGTCGGTGGGCTCCCTGGGGGAGCCCGGGGGGCCGCCGGCTCGGCATCCGAAGGAATGTCGATCGCCGGGGTCGCCTGGACGGGCGCGGCAAGGCTCGTCTCCTCCACCCTAGCCCTCTTCGCCGAGCCGGAAGTCGTCGCGCCCTTCCTTTTCTGGGCTCTCATGGCCTTGGCAAGCATTCGTGTGGCTTCGGCGTCCATTGCTAAAAAAAAAAAAAAAAAAAAAAAAGAGAAAAAAGAAAGAAGAAGAAAAGAAGAAGGAAAAAGCAGCACCAGTCAGTCCAAAAAAAAAAAAAAAAAAAAAGAGAAAAGAAAAGAAGAAAGAGGAAAAAGGAGAGAGAAAGGAAGAGAGGGAAGAAGAAGACAAGAAAAGGAAAGATGTATACTTGCTGGATCTTGAGGGCTCAGGCCGATGTTGAAGAGAAGCGGCTCCTTCAGCAGGTTTGGAAGGGAAGGAGCGGGATAGCTCAAGAGCTTCTGGGCGGCCTGAAGGTCGTCCTCTCCTAGGCCAGGAGCCCGGCGGACGGAATCCCTCAGAGACCCCCAAGGGGGTAGGCCCAATTCCAGGGTCGGGCAGTAAACAAAGAGGAATTTCCCCTTCCAGTTGTGAATCGAAGAAGGGGCGCCCTTCAGCAACCCCTTCTTGCCGAACTGAGGGGAGAAGTACCACCAGTCTTTCGCTGAAGGATGGCGTTTGAAGGTGTAGAAATGTCTGAATAAGGAGAGGGATGGCTGGACCTCGGCTATGTGGCAGAGAGAGAGAAACCCTATTAAAAACCTAAAGGAATTCGGGGCAACAGAAGCAAGTGAAATATCTAAAAAGCAAAAGAAGGCGGCGACGAAGTTTGGGAGCGGAAGCCGAAGCCCGGCACGAAAGGCCTCCTGATACAGACAAAAGTGACCGGGGGGGGGGCGCTGGCCCTATCAGAGGGGCCAGGAAGCTCCAGGTCGTACTCCGCAGGGACCCCGTATCGAGCCCTTATCAGGAGAAGTTCGTCCGGAGTCGACGAACACGAAATGGTGCCCAGCGCGAAAACCGGGCGAGACCCTGCCCCGAGCGCGGGTTCATCCGCAGAAACGGGGGCCTAGGGGTTCGAAGCAGAAGAACTCCCAGAACTTACAGGGACAGAAGATTCAGAAGACATTTTTTCTCGGGGAAGAACCTAAAGGGCCCTAGAAAGGCAAATTGAGAGGGGAACGAAGCGCCAAAGGTCAACCCGGAGGAAGACACGAAGAGAATGAAAAGACGAAAGAGCCCTAGGCGGTGAAAAGAAGGTGGGCACTAACCTATCTTGCTCTGAGGACCCGGGGGGCGAGAGACGGAAGGTGCCTACGGCTCGAAGGGGCGTTCGCAAGAGCAGACTCTCGGGGAGATGACGGACGCCAGCGAAAATCAAAAATGGAGTAGGAAGCCTGAAGGGGGGAGGACGGGTATAAATAGACCCTGGGATCCGGCGCCATAATGATCTCGAATCCCCCCAGGCCAGTCCGCGCTCGACACGTGTCCCACTCCCCATGGCAGATGGCTGAAGGCGGCTGGCGGTTGGCAGGGCCATGATTGCACCGTACCTAGGCCAGCGTACTTGCGGGGTCTTCGAAGCGTCCCCTCGTTCTGCCCCAATTCGAAAAGATTCCGGCACGCGCTCATTTAATGCCAAAATATCTGGGAGAGGCAGGGCGCGGGATTCGAAGGGACGGTTCTGGCTGTACTTCTGTGTACTTCCTTCGTTTGAAATTCAAAACTCGGATGTAGGGGGACTGGTGTTGGGTATAAAATACCCACAGCCGGAACCCATGGCGGAACCGCCATCAGCAAGCGCAGCTCCGCCCGGACTCCTACGGGAGCCGGGCTCCACCGACGACATCAGCAAGTGCAGCTCCGCCCGGACTCCTACGGGAGCCGGGCTCCGACGACATCAGCAAATGCAGCTCCGCCCGGACTCCTACGGGAGCCGGGCTCCATCGCCATCAGCAAGCGCTGCTCCGCCCGAACTCCTACGGGAGCCGGGCTCCACCACCATCAGCAAGCGCTGCTCCGCCCGGACTCCTACGGGAGCCGGGCTCCGCCGCCGACATCAAAATAGCTCCGCCCGGACTACTACGGGAGCCGGGCTCCGCTCTCAATATCAATTGCTGGTAAGCTC
>NC_026004.2:88893665-88901165 GCF_000442705.2 Elaeis guineensis | reverse complement strand
GTTCGAGAAGTGAGAAAGTGAGCTACGAGTGTCGTGAGCCCATAAAATTTCTAAAAGATCTTCAACATCCTCTCAAGCATGTCTGTTGTCGATCTGGAGTATCTAAAAAATCGACAGACATCGATCGAAAGAGTTCGATCAGCATCGGCCGTCAAAAGGGCTCTACAACGAGCTAGCACTCGTGAGGAGTCGATCAGATCGGAAGCTTCGTGTGGACGATCTGCAGAGGTCAGACATGCTGTGTGACTACATCGTGATGATCAGACTCTCCCGACGGTGATCAGATTACGGCAATCTACTACTCGCACAAAGGTATTGTGTTCTGAACACATTACAGTAAAGTATTTACTGTTTGAATTTGAAATTCAAATTTAAATGAATGCATGCTATATATCATATTTAGATCCTAGTGTAGGATAAATCTATGTTAATTAATTAGATTAATTAATATTTTTTTACTATAAAATTATAATTTTAAAAAAGTTTTAAAATTATCATTTTATCCCTGCACTGAATTTTCTCCACAAATAGTATCAGAGCGGGTTCTTAGATATGATATATATATTTACATGCATAGATTAAGTTGTAATCTAAAAGTTTAAATTTAAAATTTAAAATTTAAAATTTAAAATTTGAATTTTTAAAGTTGTTCGAAATTCAAAATTCAAAAATTTAAAATTCAAAATTTGAATTTTGAAATTTGAAATTTGAAATTTGAAATTCAAAAAATTTAAAAATTTAAAATTCAAAATTTAAAATTTGAAATTTGGTTGAAATTTTAAATTTAAAATTTAAAATTCAAAATTCAAAATTTGAAATTCAAAATTTGAAATTCAAAAATTTGAAATTTGAAATTTGTTTGAAATTTAAAATTCAAAATTTAAAATTTAAAATTTGAAATTTAAATTTTGAAATTGGTATATTTAGATATACTTGATCCAAGTAGCAAGTAATCGAATTGGGTTGGTTGCCATAGCCGTCTGGTCATAGGAGAAAAGCATGGTTTAAAGGCCCTCTCCTCCCATTCGATGGGGTCTCCTATGGCGGTAGGGGTGCCATTGCAATTATATCCCATGCAGATGAAGCAGTGAAAGAAATTAATTATAAAGGTTCAATTGTGAAATTTATCATGAATGTGTTAGATTAGATTTAAAGAAATATTCATGATTTATTTTGATTGAGTTATTTTCTGTTATGTAATTAGCAATAGGATTGCTATTTATGAAATGTGCTGATCTATTTGTGAAATGAGTCAACATATTTAGTGAACAGAAAATAAAATCTTTCAAATCTAAAAATTATTTTCGAAATACCAAACCCTGACCCATCAGCCCAAATACTTAATTAAAAGAATTAAGTGTTGTCTAGTAGGTCTAGAATTGTGAATTAAGACCTAAGACAATTGCATAAACTTGTGGGTCAATGGGTTAGATGGATTAGGTCCATAATTGGGTTAGACCTAAGGTTAGCTTAAAGAAATAGACTAAATTAGAGTAATTGATCAAATCTAATCAAAAGTTGAATTAGATTAGGTCAAGGATACTCTAGACTCAACTCCAATAGTTGTAGTTGAATGGATCCATGTCTTTAACTAGACCAAGATGGACTTAATTCATAGCTACGCGGTGGAACCCTATTTACTAAGTTGATCAAATTAAAACTAATAAACCGATTGGTGTCTAAGGTAAGTTTGGCAGTTTGACCAGTAATTTTTAAGCGGGAGCTACTCGCAGTGATTCGATCTCTGACGAGTTAATGGCTTATCCCCACCACTGATCTCACTTACCTGGCCAACCTGGTGAATTAGATTTTGATTAGATCACTTGGTGATTAGGGCTCACCCATGTCATTAGGTAAATCAGTTTGACTGATTTAGGTGCTCCTAATGCCAGCTTTAATTAAATTCTTTTTTAATCTGACTTGGTGAAGTCAGGGAGAGGATTAAAATTGATTGGATATTTTCTTCTCATCTATCCTTTAATAAAATCCTAAAAAATTATTAGGTCCCTAAAAATGATTAAGTTATATTGATAACTAAGTCATAGCCTCCCATTAAGTGAGTGATAATGAGTCCATTAGTTTAATATTCATTGGAGGCCCAAAGGCCTGGTGCTTATTGACTAATGGAATTATCATTCATAATATGATAATTTGGTTTGAGTCTTTCTGATAGTGGTTAGGTTGGCCGGTCAAAGTCGGGCCTGATCATTTATTGATCCAATTCACCAAATCAAATCATGTTAATGGTTGAACCTAACCAGATCTTTTTAGTGGAGGCCAAAGCCTACTAATTAGGTTCTGGGGCAAAATTAATTACTAGAAGTTGTTTAGAGAAACAACTGGTTATGAACCTACCCATAGATGCACATGGGTTGACCAACCAAAGTTGGGCTCGTGTGTAGTCTGTGTGGATTCTAGTACCCACTAAGGAATTAAAGTAATTCTTCGAATTGGAGGTTGAGGCTACCAGTTCGTAAAAATACTGAGAGAAACTTTAGACTAAAGTCCAAGTCTTTAGTATTTATAATTTATGTACTAATAGAGGTCTGATTTTCCTTTATGCAGCTATGGCCACTACCCTGTCCCTCCGGTCATTATTAGATAATGACAAGCTCATGGGATCTAATTTCGATAGCTGGTATCGAAAATTAAAAATCATCCTTGAGCATGAGTGGATCCTTTATGTAGTAACGGATCTGGCACCTGAGGAGCCAACCCCGAACGTTAGAGGGACGGTCCGAGATACTTATCAGAAGTGGCTCAACGACCACACCATCGTTCGGTGCATAATGCTGGCGGCAATGAATGATGAGTTCAGCCGCAGGTTCGAGAATGTCCAGCCACAGGAGATGCTTCAAATATTGAACGACTCCTTTGGCATGCCTGACGACGTTGAAAAGCACAAAACTAGTTGTGCCATTTTCAATGCTCGGATGAGGGATGGAGACTCAGTCACTGATCATGTACTGTACATGATCGAAATGATTGAGCGCTTAAGTAAACTGAGCTTTTCCTTGCACGAGCAGCTCGGTAAGGATGCGATCCTTAATTCATTGCTCAAGTCCTTCCTCCCCTTCCTTACTCATTTTCGGATGACAAAGCTTGCAGTGAACTACCACGGCTTGTTGGGGTTGCTGCAGAACTTTGAGAAGGATCACCAGCTCCATAAGGAGTCGGTGAATGTTGTGGGAGGGTCTTCTTCTGATCGTCGACCTTTTAAGAAAGGGAAGAAGAAGAACAAGAAGAAGAAGAATAAAAAAGTGCAGCTGCATGCTGGGACGTCTGCACAGGGTCAGACCAAGAAGCGCAAGCCCGACCAGAGTAAGACGGACTGCTTCTTTTGCAAGAAGCAGGGGCACTGAAAGAGGAACTATCCTCTATACATTGCCTCCCTGAACCCGAACAGGCCGAAGAAGAAGCAAGGTACTTATATGATAACACCTTGCAACTTTTTCATTTGTGATACTACTGCCTGGGTATTGGATACCGGAAGCCCTTATCATATTTGCAATTCGATGCAGGGTCTGCAGGTCAGTAAGAGATTTGATGAAGGCGAGAGATTCCTGAACGTTGGAGATAGAAGCAAAGTTTCAGTTCTAGCATTAGGAATCATGAACCTTGTAATCAATTCTCGAAATATAATTCTGAGTGAATGTCACTATTATTCAAGCTTTTTATTAAATATTATTTCTGTAGGCCTTTTGGCCATGAACGGTTATCAATTTTTAATAAAAGAAAATATTTGCAATATCATTTTGAATGGTGTTACAATATTTGTTGGACAACTTAATAATGGAATTTACTTTCTATCACAACCTGTTAATATGGTTCAAACCTCCGGTAAACGTCCTAGAATAGATAATGTGTCAGAAGTCTATCTTTGGCACTGTAGGCTAGGTCATATCAATAAGAACAAGATAAACAGGTTGGCTCAAGAAGGAATTCTTGAAGTAGGTGATTGTGATTCACTTCCAACCTGTGAGTCCTGTATTCTTGGTAAAATGACCAAGTCACCTTTTACTAGAAAAGGTGAGCGAGCCAGTGAACTCTTGGCTCTGGTACATTCTGATGTATGTGGACCCATGAGCTCAAGTGCAAGAGGTGGATATTTCTACTTCATAACTTTCACAGACGACCTATCAAGGTATGGGAATGTCTATTTAATGAAGCATAAGTCGGAGTCGTTTGAAATGTTCAAACTATTTCGAAATGAGGTAGAAAAATAAACTGAAAAATGTATTAAAACTCTTCGATCTGATCGAGGAGGTGAATACCTTTTCAATGATTTTCTGACATATCTTGAGGAGAATGGGATTCTCTCTCAGTGGACACCTCCTGGAACACCACAGCATAATGGTGTGTCTGAAAGGAGGAATCGGACCTTGTTGGATATGGTTCGATCCATGATGGGGTTTGCTGGTCTGTCGATCTTTCTCTAGGGATATGCACTCGAATCGGCTTGTTACCTTCTAAATAGAGTTCCGAGTAAGTCTATAATCAAAATGCCATATGAGATATGGATAGGATGTAAACCAGTACTCTCGCACCTTAGGGTTTGGGGGTGTCCGACTTATGTTAAACGTTTAATTACGGACAAGCTTGGATCTAGGTCTGACAAGTGTAATTTTATAGGGTACCCAAAAGAGACCAAAGGATATTACTTCTACCTAGCTGATGAGCAAAAAGTGTTTGTCAGCCTTAAGGTAATCTTTTTGGAAAAGGAGTTCCTTGATGAAGGGACTGTTGCCTCTAAGGTCGAACTTGATGAAGTTCGACAGGTGAAAAAATTGACACAAGTTGTTGAATCTGAATCGGATTTGATTAGATCAGATCCGAAGCCCATTGTTCAAGCACCCTTAAGGCGATCTGATAGAGTACCATGCCAACCAGACAGATACTATAGTTTCTTGGTCCGGGATGACGATCCTATCGAACTTGATAAAAACGATGAGAATCCGATCACCTACATGGATGCAATGCAGAGATCTGACTTTGAGAAATGGCTAGAGGCCATGAAATTCGAAATGGAGTCCATGAAGGTCAACGATGTGTGGACATTGGTTGACCTACCCGAAGGAGTAAAATCCATAGGGTTTAAGTGGGTCTTCAAGAGGAAGAGAGGCGCAGACGGAAAGGTGGAAACCTATAAAGCCCATCTGGTTGCCAAGGGATATCGTCAACGTTATGGTATAGACTATGACGAGACGTTTTCTCCTATGGCAATGCTCAAATCCATTCGGATTATGCTTGCGATAGCTACCCATCTGGACTACGAAATCTGGCAGATGGATGTGAAGACAGTTTTTCTAAACGGAGAGCTGGATGAAGAGGTGTATATGATACAACCTGAAGGATTCACATCCACAGATGAGTCTAAGGTGTGCAGGCTACAGAGGTCCATTTATGGACTTAAGCAGGCATCACGGAGTTAGAACATACATTTTGATCAGACGATCAAGACGTATGGCTTCGTTAAGAACGGAGAAGAGCCATGCATTTATAAGTGGGCTAATGGTCCAGTAGTAGTATTTCTTGTATTGTATGTGGATGACATTCTCTTAATCGGGAATGATGTCCCTGCATTATAGGGAATAAAGATTTGGCTGTCGTCATAGTTCTCCATGAAGGATCTGGGAGAAGCTTCCTACATCCTAGGGATGAGGATCTATAGGGATAAATCTAAAAGGTTGCTTGGTTTATCTCAGTCCATGTACATTGATACTATGCTGAAGAGGTTCAGCATGGAGAATTTCAAGAAAGGTTATCTTCCGATAGACCATGAAATTTCTCTCTCGAAGAGGGATTGTCCGACAACACCTCAAGAGAGAGAGCGTATGGGTAGGATTCCATATGCTTCGACAGTGGGATCTATCATGTACGCCATGACATGTACATGACCAGATGTGGCATACTCACTAGGGGTAGTGAGTAGATACCAATCTAATCCAGGGGAGAATCACTGGAAGGTTGTTAAAACCATCCTGAAGTATTTAAGAAATACTAAGGACCAATGGCTTGTTTATGGTGAATCGGACTTGAGACTTATAGGGTTTACAGACTCTAGTTTCCAGTCTGATCACGATGACAGCAAAAGTGTGTCGGAATTTATTTTTACCCTTAATGGTGGGGCTATCTGCTGGAAAAGTTCCAAGCAGCACACAGTGGCTGATTCAGTTTGCGAGGCGGAGTATGTCGCTGCATCAGATGCTGCCAAAGAAGTGGTGTGGCTGAGAAAATTCATCACCGAGCTCGGAGTAGCACCCTCCATTGTTGGTCCAGTTCTGCTCTACTGTGACAGCTCTGGAGCCATTGCTCAGGCGAAGGAACCAAAGGCACACCAGCAGACGAAACATATTTTGCGCCGCTACCATCTCATCCGAAAAATTATGGATCGAGGTGACGTCCATCTTCAGAAGATCGACGATAAGGAGAACCTGACTGACCCATTCACTAAAGTCATTGCGGTGAAGGAGTTCGACAACTACAAATCGAAGATGGGTATTAGATACTGCACTGATTGGCTTTAGGCCAAGTGAGAGATTGTTGGGAATAGTGTCCCAAAGTCAATCGTCAGCCTGTTGACTGTTGTACTCATTTTTGTATATGTACATGAATTATGAATTAATAATTTTTTTTTTTGATATTTTTCATCACAAAATATTTCATCTTCTAATGAACTCCTATGTTGTGGTGAAGTCCTTAAGACTATTTAGACTCGATAAAGGAGGATTTGTCGTTTAGTCCTTAAATCTGTTCGCAACCAAATGATACGTTGTTACCAAGGATGACAAAGTTTATCAAGCATCAGTCGTTGTGTGCCATATAGGTTGGTTGTCCTCTTAACCAATGAGTGTGGAGACACTGGTATGGTATATAGGTGAGATGTAAGGGTACATCTGCATTGAACGTGACCGACTCTGGAGCTATTTCTACTGTCAAGATTTGCTTTGATGGAATATGGATATAAATATCCCTCCGACCTGAGACCGCCATGGTGACTTGCAAGCAACTCACTGCACTTAGGCACTGGACTACCTGAATTTCTAATTCAGTGACGGAAGGCTACTGGGTGTAGTCAAGTACTTGACTTGTCGGTGCGTGTGTCAAGATGGGATTGACCACTCCAGTTTAGGAGCTGTGTACAGTCATGTTTCAATTTAGCAAAATCTTGGCCAGCGTAGTCCTTGTGAGGAGTCACAGGACTGTTTGAGTTGAGCACGATTCGGATGATCTGATCAGGGTTGACAGTTTAACCCTGAGTCATCCTAAATACAGGGGTCAAAAGGATGAATTATACAATAACCATATTCATGTAGGTTCTGAGTGTTGCGATTGCGACTATTCGATCTATCCGAACGTTGGGTACCATTGCTAGATGGTCACTTCGATTAGTACAGGAATTGATTCCTGTGCTATCGGCTTAGGTTCGAACCTGCGGGGTCACACACATTAGAGGTTCCTATCTGATCTGATGGCTGATGTAGAATCCTACATGTTTGG